>NC_062570.1:85535000-85735000 GCF_022837055.1 Prionailurus viverrinus
ATGAAAATTCTATAAACTGTATACCATTGGGATAGGGGTCCATAGTCTACAGGTGAGTACGCAGCCTTGATCCTCAGAGGCGTCTGTGTATTGGCCTCTTGTGCTCTTTGGCCACTGGACAACCTGCTGGCATCTGAACACCATCAGTTGAGGGGTATGTTATCCTGTCTCCTCTCTGGGTTTTAGCCTCTGTTTTTCCTGAACCTCTGGAGAAAAATCTAGAATTGGTGAGTTGGTACAATTCCCAGTTTTTTTCCTTGGCTTATTCTGGGCCCATTGGTCTCTCTGTGCCACCTCTCTGCCCTCGGCTCCATGTTGGCTCTCACTAGTGCTGCAAACACGAGTCTTAGACACATAGTTTACCTAGTCACTGACTCAGGCTGCCCAACCCACAGCCTCTGGTATTTGGAAGAACTTCTTTCCCACTTAACAAAACTCATATCTAGACTGCTGCTTCACTACTAAATATAAGAACGTCTAAATATAAGAATATCTTTGGGGCCTAAGTAAATGACTTCTTGGCTTCAGACTCCATCTGTCTTTTTCCTAAAGTGCTGAGACTCATTTAATCAGTGAGGAGGCATAGGAAACTGTGACTTAAGGGAAAGAGAAAACTTGATTGAAATCAGAAAGCATGACAAAACAACTAAAAAATTCAAGAGAATATAGTTCTAAAAATCTTTAGAGTGTATCAATGACATGAGGATAAAGCAAAATATACTAGGGACCCAGAGAGGTAAACAAAATGCTGAAACTGGATTTTATTTTTAGGAAATTTGACACACCCCAATGAATTTGACACACCCTTCCATTGTCTTGCAGGGGAAGGACACAAGAGACAAATATCAAGGCCTACCCAAAGTGGGAAGTCTAACAGAAAACTCTCTCCCCTCATAAAACAAGAGTCACGATGAGTTAAATATCATTGAAAAGGCAAACCAGAAATGATACCCTCCAGGTGGCTGCAAGTAAAATAGATTATTTCAAACATTTTCTCTGTGTAGAAGAGAAAAATAATCTTCACTGAGAATTCATACCACACAGGTTGACCCTCACTTGTACTTTAAAATACATGAGATAAAGATGAAGAGAAAATTAATTATCTGAAAGAAAAATGCCTAAGAACACAATGCAAAAATGTACCATAAAGAGACAAAGACATGAGAAATACAAAAGAGAGATTAGGAGGCATGGAGGTCAAAATCAGAAGCTCTAGCTCACACCTAATCAGGGTTTTCTGTAAAGAATGGAATGAAGGGATATAGGACAGAGACTATTTGACAATGGGTGATAAATTTCCAGGAATGATGCACGGTACGAATCCACAGATTCAAGAACCCCAAGCAGGAAAAATAAAAAGCAATCCTCCCTTAGAAATTTTGTGGTGAAGCTGAAAAATATCAAAGAAAAGGAAAGATACTAAAAGTAGCCAGAGAAAAGATTACCTTCAAGGGATTAACATTTAGAAAGATAGATGGCTGCTCAGTAACAACAATGGAAGGTAGAAGTCAGTGATGACATCTTCCATTCACTAAGTGAAAATACCTTATATAAAGGAGGGCAAAAGAAAGACATTTTCAGATAAGTAAAAACGAAAAGAGTTTGTTACCAATAACTTAAAGAAGGGTATGCTAGATAGAAGAAAAGTAATCACAGGTGGAAGGACTGAGATAGAAGAAGGAATTATAACAATAAAGAGGGGGAAGGAATGGGGCTAAATCTAAATAAATATTTGCTACATATAAGAATTTAAAATTTTGGGGAAATTTTTAAAAAGATAAATTTCAGGGAAGTCTAGGTGGCTCAGTCAGTTAAGCGTCCAACTTCAGCTCAGGCCATGATCTCAGGGCTCATGGGTTTGAGCCCTGCATCAGGCTCTGAACTGTCAGCACTCTGAGCTCTCAGAGCTGTGCTGACAGCTCAGAGCCTGGAGACTGCTTTGGATTCTGTGTCTCCCTCTCTCTCTGCCCCTCCCCTCATGCTCTGTCTCTCAAAAATGAATAAATGTTAAAAAAAATTAAAAAAAACTTTTTTTTAATGTTTGTTTATTTTTGACAGAGAGAGAGACAGAGCATGAGTAGGGGAAGGGAAGAGAGAGAAGGAGACACAGAATCCAAAGCAGGCTCCAGGCTCTGAGCTGTCAGCACAGAGTCCAATGCGGGGCTCGAACTCACAGACTGTGAGATCATGACCTGAGCCAAAGTCGGACGCTCAACCGACTGAGCCACCCAGGCTCCCCTAAAAAAATTTTTTTAAGATAAATTTCATGGCAATAATAGCATATGTTACTAATTGTGTGACTGAAGTTAAGGTATTCTAATGTTCTCAATTATTTGGGAGAAGAGTAAATATATTTGTTTACTTTAGATTTTGATCACTTACTTATGCAAGCTTAAACATTCAGAGTAATAACACAAAAGAATGGAAATGGAGTGTATAATTTCCAAACTCTACTAGGGGGAAATGTAATGAGAAAAAAAAGTCAATCTAAAAGAACATAAAAATGGAGAAAAAATGAAACATAAGAAAACCAGGACATATAGAAAGAAAATAATAATCCAAAAATATCTGTTGTGACAAAAAATAGAAAAGACCAAATCTTTTAGTTTAAAGATTGTCAGATAATTGTTTTCATATTAACTGTATACCAAGGAACTTCCTAAAACAGAATATACAAATAGAGAAAGTAAAAGAAATGAAAGAAGATATATTAAGCAAGTAAAAATAAAAAAAATAATAATTAGCTGGGAAATTTCTATTAATATTGCATAATTGAGATTTTTACTAGAGCTAGGGAGAATCTTTACTGAATGATAAAAGTTTCAATCCATGAGAGAGAAATAATATTTCCAAATATGTGTGTTTCTAAGAGCCAAATTTCACAATACATAAAGAAAAACTTGACGGAGTACAAGATGAACTAAATTCATTTCAATAAAGAAAGACTCAGACACATCTTTCTAATGAATTGGTAGAACAACAGAATTAATTGATCTCTTGCACCTAACAACTGTAATTCAAGTTTCATGGAAATTTTCAGAAAAATTGACCACATGTTGGGACTAGAAGTAAATCTTAACAACCACGTCTTATACTAAATACAACCTTATTAAGTTGGCCACTGGGAAGAACTGGCCACATGTAGGTAAGCTTGTTCCAGAGAGGATTTTCAACTCTGGAATGTTTCCACTGGCCCGGTTTATTAGTCCCTTCATGTTTTATGGCCCACCTAAAACAAAATAAGAGACAAAAAGGAATTTAGTAAGATTAAATATGATTTTAAAATATTTATTGAGTACTTCTTACTATGTACTAGGCAAAGTTCAGTTTGAATTAACAACCCAAATCTGATCATTTGCTGTGTACAAGAGACATACAAAAAAGCCATTTTAAAATGAAAGAATAATTTTTTTTAAATAAGGAAACATTGGCAGTGTTATAACTGACAGTGGAATTTGAAGAAAAGTCAAAGTAAATAACCATTTTATAATAGCAATGACATAAATAACAAAATAATACTGACAGAAAAAATCAAGCAAAGCTTTGTAGAGACATTCAAAGAGAAACTGACATAAACACAATTATTGTGAGAGACATCATTACAAGACCAACAGATTATAAACCACCAGGAAAGTTTTTCTAGAGTAACACATAAGGACATTAAATATCTGACTGATAAAACCAATAAATGTTAAGTATGACCATTTGTTTATATACATTGTAGCCTACCAACAGAAAATACCTCTTTCTCAACAATTCTTGGAACATTTGTAATATTTGCCATGTACTAACAATGTAAAAATTTTAGAGGCACCTAGATGGCTCAGTTGGTTAAGTGTCTGAGTCTTGATTTCCACTCAGGTCGTGATTTCATAGTGGGTCATGAGATCAAGGTTAACTTATGATGTTAGGTGCTTTTTTATTAAAAGCAAAATTGAGAAGAACTAATAAATATTCAAGTCAATTATTTTAATATATATATAAAATTGTCCCATGGAAAATACATGAAAGGAAATAATATTTAAATAGAAATAAATAAATTAAAAAACAGAACATCAGTAGAATGATTCAAAAAAAAGTTTTTGAAATAAAAGTAAAATAGCAAATCTCTTGCAAATAAAACTAGATTAATATAATACAATCCAAACAGGAAAACTGAGCTAAATATTTAGCATAGAAAGGGCTTAAAGAATATATTATGCATGTGTAGTTTAATAAACGCAAAAATTCTGATGAAATAAATAAAATTAAAAAAAAAAACTCATAGACTTGAAACAGAAAATACAGAGCATGCTCTTGCTTGCATAACTCCACAGGTCATGGAACAGATCATTTTCATGCTATATTAAATATTTTAAATCATAAAGATAGAGAAAACTAGTTCATTTATTCCACGAAGGAGAGATAAGCTTCATAATACAGTCCACCACTGGTAATTAAGAAGTAATACAGCAATTTTACTTAAAGAGGTAAAATTTCTAAATCAATATTAGCCAATAAAATTTAACACTATGGCAAGAGAATAATCACTATAGCTAAGTCATACCGAGTCTAGAAATAAAATGATGGACATTTATTAAAATAACAAATCACTGATTAATGAATGAGAATACAAGAAGCAGCCCATCACCTACACTTTTTGAGCACATGTGATGGTCATCTGAGCTTAAAAGTTTTCTGAAATGGCCCGTCCCCATCAGAACCAACTGCAGTACTCAATCTTATGTTCAAGGGCCCAGATTTCCCATAAGATTGATGGAAATTCTTGGGGCCTGATGGTGAGGGGTGGGGTGGCAGGAAAGACCTGTTCCTTACCAACATGGAACCAGGTGGAACCAAGTTGAAGGCTCTTAGAAGCCAGGGCATATAGCCCCTGTGTTATATTTCTCAGTGAAATCATGTTTTAGTTTGATGCCCCCAGAATGTTAGCTACATACAATAAATACCCAACCACTTGAAATGAAGTCTAAGGGGAAACGGAAAGCTCATTCTTTTAGACAACATATTTGAACTATAGGAAAATGAGTAACATCGGAAGGTAGTAAACTCCTGCTGTTGCTGGTGAAAATGACAGGAACACATAATTAGTTCACATCGATTTTTATTTTTCTGAATACCTGGCAATCTCCTAAAGATCTGCTTCTATTGAAAATCTCTCTAGGGGAGCCAGGGTGGCTCAGTCAGATAAGCATCTGACTCTTGGCTTTGACTCAGGTCATGATATCACAATTCCTGAGAACCATTCTCTCTCTCCCTCTCTCTCTCCCCTTCCCTGCTTGTGCTCTCTCTCTCTCTCTCTCTCTCTCTCTCTCTCTCTCAAAATAAATAAATAAACTTTAAAAATAAAAATAAAAAACAAATTTTGATTCTTATGCTAAAGGAAAACTAAATTATCTGGAGGTGTGTGTGGAAGCTCTCTTTCTTGCTCCTCGTCACCACTTCCAGACTATTGTTCCTGCATCCTCCTCCAAAGGTCTTTGCTTTGAAGCACATTCCAATAAACCAGAGCACCTATTAGCCTTCCTTGTTGCATTCATATCAGTTCCTCTGTACCCTTCCTGCTCATTTATTAAAGATTTTACCATCCTGGATTGCTTTTGTTCTTTCCCCCTCTGTTCTGGTAATCATTCAACATCTTTTAAATATTTAAGTAGACAATCCCCCCTGGCCTCTCAGTGCCTCCAATAATCTTAACTCCATCTCACACCAGCTACCCTTCCCATGGATACAGCCTTAAACTGGTCATTACAAATAACAGTACCACTGCTAAAATTTTAAGTGCAAGAAACCCACCTTCTCACCACCATCTCATTTTCTCTAGTTCACATATTTAAGTAGCCCACTCTAAAAATTCTTCACTCTACTAAATGTTCCAAACCATTTTTTCTATCACCTTGTCACATTCCATACCTCCCTACCAAGTCCACTCTTCCCTCTATACTGAGCTAGAATTCATGATCCAGCATTACGGTCATGCTCTTGTCCTGACTCATTGCCCTACTCTTCCTTTTTTTGTACTCAAGTTTTAAAAAATAGAAACCAACCCTGGTCCAATTCTCTACATACTGAAAGCCTATACCTTAATAGTCGACAGTGGCTAGAGAAAACACATTAAAGATTCCATTCATGGAATCGCAATAGATCAACAGAGAACAATGACAACGGGAGGTGGTATGGATATATTACAGAGAGTTTTGAGAATTTAAGAACTTTTTGGTTCTCACAATGATTGGAAGACATTGCTGTCATTTCACCTGGCAGGGGACCAAGAATACCAAATGTCCTTCAAAGTGTGGGAAAGTCCTACACAAAGAAAGTTTGTCCTGCATTCTACACTTGCAAATTTCCCTCCGAATGTTCATGTTAGATCAATATCTATTTGTAAGTGCCTAAAACCAAACTACATTTTATAATAAAGTATTTTTGCTCGATTATAATACACACCAAATTTTCTAGAAATGAAACTCCCTCTAATATCTCAAAAAGGGAGGGGTGCCTGAGTGTCTCAGTCGGTTAAGCGTCCAACTCTTTGTTTCAGCTCAGGTCATGATCTCAGGGTTTCATGAATTTGAGCCCTGCATGGGGCTCCAGGCTGACACTGTGGCGCTTGTTTGGGATTCTCTGTCTCTCTCGGTCTCTCTCTCTCTCTCTCTCTCTCTGCCTCTACCCAACTTGTGCTGTCTCTGTCTCTCTCAAAATAAATAAATAAACCTTTAAAAAAATATCTCAAAGAGGGTAACTTTGATGCTTCATGTGTCATTTACTCGTTTGGAAAAATCCTATCACTAATGACACTAACATTCATGGCTTTTGAGTCACCAGTATAACACAACTGTATCATTTGGCATTTATAGTTCATACATTTAGCTGGTATTTGCATAGGAACAAGAATCTGCAAACTTAATCATGTTATCTAGTATCACTGTACTGAGAAATTATATTGAAATATATATTACTTTTATTTTTAAGTTATTTTCCTTTTACTATAGTTATTGTTACTAGACAGGCATTTCTTTGGAAATTATATTGGTGCTTAGGCTATCTTAACTACAAATTGTATTTTGGGATAGTAAAATAATATTTTAGGATTACAAAATATTTGTTATACAAAGGGAGCATCAGATCCAATAGTGTTGACAAGCACTATTTTTAAATGTACAACCGCAAACCTCAAGTGGGTCCTTAGGACTTCTGGGGCATCCCACTGCCTTCCTCTAGCCCTATGACTCCAGGCCTCTGAGAAGCACACCATTTCCTTCTCATTAAACCTCCCACACTCTGTCATCCATTGCTCAGGGCTGTTGGAGATCTTATTTCACTGACAAAACACAAGTGTTCAAAAGAGACCTTCTTCACCTTCCCATCAGCAAATCTTCCAGACTCCCTCCCTCTAGACTAGCTAGAGTAGAGCTGTTTGGCTCTAGTCTAAGGCCAAAACTGTGGCCTGTGGCCTAGATCCTTATCCTCTCTCATCTAGGACTTTGTTTCTGCCCTGCACTATTAATTTTCCTGCCCTCTGGGTCATTCCATATGCATAATATCTGCCAGGTCTGACATAGAAAAAAATAAAAAGAAACAAAGGAAGGAAGGAAGGAAGGAAGGAAGGAAGGAAGGAGAAAGAAAGAAAGAAAGAAAGAAAGAAAGAAAGAAAGAAAGAAAAGAACCTTCTCTACACCCCACAACCACCTTCAGTTATTGCCTTATTTCATTGTGTTCCTTTATAGAAAGTTCCTTAAAAGACTAATTTCCTCTTCTCTTCTTTTCTCTTAGACCAATTCCAGTTAGATTTTCATCTCTGAAACCCCAATAAAACTGCCCATTAGGATTTTCACATTACAAAAGGCAAAAGTCATTTCTGAAGATACACCTGAACAGCAATGTCTAACAAATGGTCATTTTTCCCTGAAAACACTTTCTTCACTTGACTTGATTTCCCTTAACTTCCATGAAATCACATTCTCTTGGTTTTCTCCTATATTAGTAGCCAAATTGTTAGTCTCCTCTTCCTTGCCAGAGGGTGGGCAATAAGGGTTTGCTACATCAATGGAGTTTTTAGATGTCCATTAGTCTGATATATGTAGGGATATTCCTCTAAGATAAATGTTAATTTGTTGCATTTTGTACCTCTTACTACAGCAACAACAACAAAAGACACAGCACTAATGGGTTCTTATGGGTTTTAGAAACATCATGTACCACACTTGAAAAATACTGCTCTGATCCTTTTACCAGATAACCCAGAAGGTTGTCAGTTTCAACAGGCGTCCACAGCACAACAGGAATCTGAAGCAGGTACAAGTGGTAGTACAAGCCTCCCTGTCACCTGGATGTTACAACCTGGTACATTCAGTGGCTCTGGAGATATCTGAAGTAGTGAGGATGCTGTATTAAATCTCTGGTAAGCCCGATACTCTTATTACAGGTAAACTCTGGCATTCTGGAGTAAGATAGATCATACTTTGCAATAGGAGCCAACTCTGTTTTTAAAAAGCAATCCCTGATGTACTGGAAAGCTTTCTTCAAGACTGAGAACAGGAGTATGTATCATTATTTCCCTCCATCCCTGCCACACTCTCATTTTCCTTCCACTTTGCTGACCTAGGATGGCACTTCCTAATAAAACCTTAGCATATAGAAATGCTGCCCCAGACAGCATTGTTTTCGAGGAGACTAGAATGAAAACTCCAAAGGAAGGCGTAGGGAGAGGCAATTTAAATATTTAGCCAGCCATACTCTTGGGTCAGGTATCTATTCATAAAAGAGTCTAAACTGAATTTAAACAATATCTTGGCAAAGGGGTTGGGACAGGACTTAATCTGCAAGTGTGAGGATTCAAAAATAAAACTTCAACCATAATATGCAATATGCTTATAATTTACAGAAGCATACTTGTATGAATGTATGGGTAGAAACTTATTTTTTAGTTTAATTCTAAGGTTCTTTCAAGGAAAAACATTCAGTCTTCTGGTTGCAGTTCCTATATAACTTCAGCCCAACAAAGTGTCTTTAAAAGGAGCTGATCAAGTTCAACCTACATTGTTAATAAACATTCGCATAGAGCAAAGGCCATTAGATTTCAGAGTTCCAGCACAGTATGACTTTTTATGTAAAAGCAATAGACATCTTAATATTCTGTCTTATAAATGAAGAGCTGACAGACCCTTAACTGTAATGGCACCAGCAGGCCCAGCCGTAATGACTGTACAAGTGCATAACATAAATCAGAACTTTACAGCATTGTTACGGACCCAGAATCTTAATTCCTGAAAGCCTACACTAGGTGGAGACAGCGATTCGTGCAATGCTTGCAGGCAGCCTTTTTCTGGCCCCTGAAGAATTTCTCTCTAATATTTTCCCTTCTTCTCTTTAGTGTAAGAAAGGGTATTCTTGAACAATTAGGTGTTTTTAATAGAAACATTATATAAAACAAAACATCTCAGGCTTTGGAAGCCCTACTTGAAAACACACACCTATATACACACCCTACAAGACAGCCAAATAAGGTTCAAAAGCAGGTTTATTTAGTTAAAATAGTGTCTGTATTAACCATGACTTTCCATTAAAGATAAAAAGTCTATTTATGAAACTTAATGAGCATCTACCCCCATGGATAGGAGTATGACCAAAGTTAAAATATCCTCCTGGATTTAACTGAGCCTAAAAGATAAAAAATCAGAATCATTCAGCATTTCAGTTGACCCATACCTCCTCCCTCAAAAACTAGGTCCAGGATTGATCATATCAATTCAGTCTGATTAATGGACTCATACACAGAATGCTCTAGTCAATGAATGTTATAAAGAAATGGGAAAAAAAAACACTTTAGATAATATTTTTGGAGTTCAGCACCTTTGATGGAACTTCAGTGTTGTGGCA
Source organism: Prionailurus viverrinus (assembly GCF_022837055.1). Classification (NCBI taxonomy): domain Eukaryota; kingdom Metazoa; phylum Chordata; class Mammalia; order Carnivora; family Felidae; genus Prionailurus; species Prionailurus viverrinus. The sequence continues at coordinate 85,544,877 of NC_062570.1, forward strand.
GGCTATGAGAAATTGTGCAAGACTGTATGCACTGTGATAGAAAGGTATTGTTTTATACTCTTAGAAATTAATAGTAAAATAAAAACAAACCTAAAATGTGTTGCAGTTGAAGAGCAAATTGTCTTTTTCATATTCTATCAGGACACTATTATGTTGTTTCCAACAATGTAATAAACATAATAAGAAAATATGATACAGTATATATTTTGGATCTGATAGAGTAAATTGTAAATACTCTGGCAAATTCTAACTCAAAGCAGCAGTGTCTAAGAAACATACATGTGAAAACTATCAGATTCACACCCTGCAACCATCAGAGAAACACTTTAACTCTTTGCTTTGGGTGAGGACCTATTTATTTCTTTAACAGGTCACTTTTCAGCTTTTAAGGTCATCTAAGCCACAGATTAGACCACTTAGAATGCATTCATAATTAATTTAAAATTGCATGGTTCCTCAGAAACAACAAATGGCACACTATTCGTATAAAACTCTCATATATTTCATACATTGATTTTGATAGAAATCAGTTTGTAAGACTAGCTTTAAGTACCCCATGTCTGAAAAAAAACGGATATGAGAAAGAAATGAGTAGATTGTAAATAATACTATTAATAACAACAACTACTACTACCTACTTTGATGGGATTTAATAATAGCACAACAGATTCTCATGGATTTGAACTGTTTTTGAAGCTTTGTATCATTCTAGTCCTCTAGACAGGGAAGAAATCATTTAAAATCAGAACCATGCACAAAAGCTAATCATTTTAAACACTGTATAAGGGTTAAAAGATTAGATACATGCATGGAAACTTGAAGCCGTCAAATATCACACTCTAGTCTTATATCAGTACCACTGCATGAAATATTTTAGGCTACATCTATTTTGCAATTTGCACTGAATATTAAAGGTAAATTTAGTAGTTTATATAAATATTTTGGAGATTTAAATTTTAAGTAACTTTACCTGAACAGAAACAGGGCACCGAAGATTGGAGTATCATTAATTTACAAGCCAAAATGTATAAAAATCAAGAAAATTTGCATATTAAACATTATTTTATTTTATTTCTGGAATATTTTATACAAACTAATAAATACAGTTGGAATTTGTTCATCTGTGTTATATATTCTTATTTATCTCTTATTCTTATTCTATATTTCTACCATCTCATTACATTATTTTAACAACTAGCAAATTAGTTAAGACAGAGATTGGATTTTAATGGCAATGAGGGGCTAAGAAGGAGAACTTTATGCTCATGGCTCTATCTTGCATAACTAGGAATGTCTAAGAATGAGAAATTTGTCTAGAAATTACACTGAAAGTAATACTGATTTCATAAAAATTTCCATAATTTTATATTCTTCTCAGTTCAATATAATTAATTAATTAAGCCCTTTAACACAATCCAAAGTTATTTTTTTAAGATCAACAATGAAACATGGTGGAAACCCATAGAACAGTAACGGTAATTGCCAGCAATATGTATGTATTTAACGTATAAAAGTAAATGGATATACAAATGGATATAAACCCAAATCTGACATCTCTTGTAATTTTGCTTTTTAAAATAAGTCTTTGACCTGAGCTATTTTGTTTTGTTTTTCTAGTTGGTTGAGCTTCCTGGTTATTTAGATTCTGGATACATAGAAGTAATCTATATTCAGCACTAAAAACCTATCATTATCTCCCATACTCAGAGAGTTTCATACTTGTGTAAAAGCAAAGCTCTCTTAGCAACTACAGTAAAATCTCTATCAAGTACAAGATTTGTAAACAAATTAAAAAAATCCATTCTTCCTTCAACAATACTTGCTTACAGTGGAACCCCGTGTGATCTCTGCATTCCTGAATCTGTTTCATTTGTCTCTGATCTGGGCCTGATAGGTTAGCTTTGGTACCTCAGCTCTTTGGGGGATAAGCTTTCTGAAGTTCTTGCATTGATTTTTGTGCAAATAAGACAAACGAATAACTGTCTGTTGAGTGCCCGCTCTTTCTCCCCAGCTCTATGCCAGGCACTATAAGGAATCTAAAAGAAGTTAGAGAGGGCTTCTGCCCTCAGAAAAGGTGCTGCATTTTAGGATGAAGCAAAAATTATATCTGGTGAAGTTTCTGAAAACAATACAATATGTAATAAAAAATGGCACTCTCAATAGAAACTACAACAGTTACAACTAATGTAAAGAAAATAAAATGAGCTTTATGTTATGGAAAGAAACTGTTGGGCGGGGGGAGGGGAAGAAATCCTTAAAGGAGGCATGCCTTTTAAATACATGAAACTCCCATGAGTTTGGAACAGTGAAGGAGAAGAAAACAGATGCCATTTCAAAAAATGGAGAAAGAATACAATTTTTGGTATTATAGAATAACTACAAAATATATGATACTTTGAGTAAAAACACAGAGTTTTGGCTAGAAGAGAATAATTTATATCTACAGCTTTTCATTTCCCTGCCCTTGTTATGTCTAGCCAACCCTTTTGCTGAACGTATTTCACCATGTACAACTCCTGATTGCCTGTTTTTCCATATCAGGAAGAAATAGTTATCCTCCAAATAATTCTCCTTTCCTTCAGTAGTAATTGATTTTTGGACAGGCACATGGCTGCCTAGCTACAAGATTTGCTTGCATTTAAGTGTAGCCAGGTAGCAAAGTTCTAGCCAAATGAGCTGTGAGTGGGTATGGCTCCTTTCTTTTCTCCATCCCTCTGGCTGGAAGATGGCAAAGGCTGGAACAGCCACTTTAGACTCCTCGGTAGAGGCCACATGATAAGAATGGAGGGCTGCCTACCAGCCCTGTAGTTCCCCCTGTCTATAAACAACCATGCAAAGAGAAATGAGCCTCTGTATATGCCTAAAAGATTTGGAGTCTGTTTGTCACAGCAGTTTGGTGTACATGTTTTCTATTATAACTTATTCATTTCTATTGTTCTAGTCTTTTACTTTTTCCTGTTCTTTCTCTCAAACATTTACTGCTTTCTCTGCTGTTTACCTCGGAGGAACTTTTATGGGTTAAGGGTTGCTGCTACCACTGATAACTCACCTCTTTTCTAATTCTCATTGCTGCCTTCATCAGCTCCCATCCTTTCCTTTCCTTTCTTTAATGTCCACCCACTGGTTTATCTAACAGTAGTTTCTCCGATTCTTTAAGGAATGCTTTTAAAGGCAGCGAGTGATAGCTCTTCAGCAATGTTAGCATTATAATGATGGACCCCAGTTGCCTGGTCTAAGGGTGATACAGTATGGCCTCCCAGGGAATTGTGGGATGGACTTTAGTGATCACTACATCACTACTCAGAAATTACAGTCATGAGAAGTGAGTAATAGCTTTTCATAAGAATTTCCTCTTCAGATATATTTTTCCAAATAGCTTTTAAGGTCTAGATATTGTCTATTGTGAGTCACATTTTAGTTCTATATCAAACAAAGATCCTGAAAAACAGAAGAACCAGTAACTTAGAGGGAAAGAAGAAAACAGTCGAGGATCCAAATGGAAAAAGTCAGGAACAGTTATCCAGAAAAAAAAAATGATGATATATGAGAGCACTGGGGAAAAAAAGAATATCAATAGGAAGCCCACAAATCTAATCAAATAACAACACGGATCTTTTGCCTAAAGTTGGTTTGGGAGCACCATCCAACACATTTCCACATTTATTCTGCTGGGTGCCAGGCATCCAGGAACTAACACATTTCTACCCCTGAGGAGTCCCAGTGGGTGGAAGATGGAACAATGGAACAAACAACAGAGATACAAAGTGACCAGGGCAATCAATCATAGGGGGTTATACAAGGTACTACAAAGAACTGACCAGAGAATCACTGAGTATTCTTGAGGGGTGTGTAGTGTGTGGAGTGGAGGAGGTCAGTGTGGAGGAAATGGGAAGTTGATTTTCCAGGACTCAGAGACTGGCCAATAGGACATTCTCTGCCCACTTATTTATGAATGAATGAGCTAACCTGAACTATATTTAAAAATCTAGGGGCGCCTGGGTGGCTCAGTCAGTTAAGCGTCTGACTCTTGATTTCAGCTCAGGTTATGACCCCAGGGTCATGGGATTCTCTCTGCCGCCCCCTCTTCCCACTCACGCATGCGCGCTCTCTCTCTCTCTCTCGCTCTCTCTCTCTAAATAAACCTTAAAAATAAATAAAAATAAAAATCTAGCTGGTGAATTCTAGGGTCCCAATTCTCCATATACTGATACTCAAAATTCTTGAATTCTTAAATCTATAATGAGAGAATATAAATAAATATTCAAGATTTCTCTTACATATAAGTACAGTAAGAGATAACTTGCATAATATGATTTGGCAGATAACAGAATGGCCCCCTACTCAAAACCATTTCTCAAAACTAGGTCCTGAAATTCCATCATTACCATATAATTTCTTTATGTTCAAGTTAATATTTACTTGTTTGGCCAAGGCCTTTGCAAAATTTGCAAAACAAAAAGTCAGTACCTTAAAATCTGTGGTAGGCTGAAAAAAGACAACCATGTCCAAATCCCTGAAACATGAAAATGCTACTTTATAAGGCAAAAACAGGCTTTGCAGATGTGATTAAGGATTTTGAGATGGAAAGATTATCCCGATTTACCTCAATGGGCCCTGAATGTAATCACCAGTGTTTTTACAAGAGGCAGAGAAATATTTGATTCTACAGAAGAGGAGAAGACAACATAACCATGGAGGAAGGAGAGATTGGAGTGATAAGGCCACAAACCAAGGAATGTCAGCAGCTACCAGAAGCTAGGCTGGGCAAAGAATGGATTGTTCCCATAGAGCCCTGATAACACCATTGTGTTAATTTGTTTGTGGCAATTTGTTACAGCAGGCACAGGAAATTAGTACATAATCTTCAAAATAAGTTAAAAAGATCAACATTAATTGTTTCTGTTTTCTAGAATAAGTATGTGAGTTGAGATTTTATAATTTATACTGGTGTATTCCTCTCCATGTAGTCTTTTCTACCGTAGACTTTGTGGGGTGGTTTTCATTCATTACTTTTCATTAAAAAGATATAAAACTATAATCAAACTACATGTAAAACTTTATATCCTGCATTTTTTGTCCTGTTATGCTTTAAACTAACTTATAACATTTACATTATGTTTTTCATTATCTTCATGTTTTTCATAATTATCATTCTTAGTAACTACACAAAAGTTCATCAAAACTAAACCTTAGATTTCTTAGCCAATTCCTTACTATTAAGTGTTTAGGTTGTTTGTAATTTTTACAATTATATGAAACACTGAAATAGATATATCTGTTCATAAAGCTTTTTCTCCTTCAATATTTAGGATTCCTTCTTTCTACAAGACTTTTAGAAATATAACAGCTAAGTCAAAGAACATCAACATTTAAAATTCTTGATGCATATTGCCATATTGTTTTCTAAAGGAGTAGAGTCAATTGGAATTATTTTTTGTAAAATAAGTCATTAAGTCAATATCTATGGTTTGGGCCATAGTGTTTATAATTACTTAACCTGGGGCACCAGGCTTGCTTAGTCAGAAGAGCCTGTAACTCTTGATCTTGTGGATTGTGAGTTTTAGCCCCATGTTGGGTATAGAGATTATTTAAATAAATACATAAACTTTGTAAAATAAAATAAAACAAAACAAAATAAAACAAAATAAAATAAAATAAAACAAAATAAAATATGGGGCACCTGGGTGGCGCAGTCGGTTAAGCGTCCGACTTCAGCCAGGTCACCATCTCGCGGTCCGTGAGTTCGAGCCCCGCGTCAGGCTCTGGGCTGATGGCTCAGAGCCTGGAGCCTGTTTCTGATTCTGTGTCTCCCTCTCTCTCTGCCCCTCCCCCGTTCATGCTCTGTCTCTCTCTGTCCCAAAAATAAATAAACGTTGAAAAAAAAATTAAAAAAAAAACAAAATAAAATAAAATAAAATAACTCTGATTTGAGAAGTGACCAAAATAAAAAGTAGTTCTCTGTTATATAGGCATCCTCACCAATCATGAGTAGTCTACCTATTCTGGCATGGATCACAAGGCTTAGTGTGACCTTCTCAGTACATTAGACCTTTTTAACAAGATTCACCTAAGACATAACTAACAACAATTTAATTTTCTATTCATTTACTAGGCTACAAGGTTTGTGAGGACTAGGATCCTGCCCATTAAGTGCATGGCTTTCAGAATCTGGCATAGTATCTCAAAATGTGAGACACTAAATAATATTTCCTATAAGAAGAGAAGAGTAAAGGTTAGAGGGGAGTTATCTAGCTCGAATTAAAAGGGTCTAAATTTAGAGTTCCTCTATATTTATAGGTGATTAATTCCTTATGATCTTTAAAATACAAGCATAATCATCAAGCGCCTACATATACTGCATATACATAACCCTGTGCTAAATTTTGTGAGTATTTAAAGAGAAGTATAAAAATGTAATGCTTGACCTTCCTATTTGGATGGACAGGATATACATGGTAAAATATGATTCTACACTGCTGTGCTGTCCCATATAGTAGCCACTAACCACATGTGGCTCTTTAAACATAATTTGAATGAACTGAAATTAAGTAAAATAAAAAATGTATTCATCAGGCATACAGGCAGCCACATTTGAAGAGCTCAATAGCACAACACTGCAATACAGCATAAGAGAAAGCAGTAAGATGTGAGAGGCAGATAGTTTGTCAGAAGTTGAGAATAGAGGGATATAAATGGGGGGATAACCAGTTTTAACTGATTCCCATGGGATAGAACAGTGCATGAGTTAAAGAAGAAAAGTAAAAGCATTTTGTTTATAACTTAGAGAATGATTTAAGAAATAGATCAGGAACCTCTCTGCCTACATAAATGGCCTCAATTGACTAAATGGGTCTGTAATGACCACCGTATATCTAAAAAGTTAATCATCTACGGGATACCTTCATTCAAGATTCCCATTCTCACAATTTATTATGTTTCCTAAGTGGCAAATGTTTAAATACTAAATCCTCAAATAAGATTGTGCAAAGAATCCCTTTGGCCAATGCTAGATATAAACTCAACTGAGGCCCTCTTTCCTTCTCTGACTCTTTCCCCTTTTCTTTCAACTCCATTACTGTGATTGTGGTAAGACCATGGCATGGCCTCTATGTTTTGGGATCAGGCTTGTGGCACCCCACAGGTCATCATGGAGAAGCACTTGACTCTCAAGCACTTTATTTTCTTTTAATGTTTATTTATTTTTGAAACAGAAGAGAGAGCACGAGCAGGGGAAGGGCAGAGAGAGAGGGAGGCACAGAATCTGAAGCAGGATCCAAGCTCTGGTCTGTCGGCACAGAGCCCAGTGTGGGGCTTGGACTCACGGGCTGCAAGATCATGACCTAAGCTGAAGTCAGAACCGTAACCAACTGAGCCACCCAGGCGCCCTGACTCTCAAGCACTTTAATGTCATGTTACCCTCCAAATGAGGCCATAAAGAAAGTATTAAAATCAGGTAGATATTGATCAGTAGGATTAGGTGACCCATCCAGATATATTCAAATAACTGATGGGAATGCATAAATCCTGCATTTCTTCACTACTTAAAGGTATGGTGAAAAACTGAGTTTATGATGAGGGAAGCTTCAATGCATCTCACCAACTCCTTTTTTTTTTCTTTCTAAGATATTTATTTATTTATTTATTTATTTATTTATAGCATGCAGGGGAGGGGCAGAGGAAGAAGGAGACAGAGAATCTTAAGCAGGTTCCACACCAATTGTGGAGCTCGATCTCAGGAATTGTGAGATCATGACCTAAACCGAAATCAAGAGTCAATCACTTAACTGTCTGAGCTACCCGGTGCCATTCCAATATTTTATTTAAATTCAAGTTAGTTAACATACAGAGTAGTATTGGTTTTAGGAGAATTTAGTAATCCATCACTTACATATAACACCCAGTGCTCACCACAAGTGCCCTCCTTAATGCCCATCACCCATTTAGCTCATCCTCCCACCCACCTCCCTGCCAGCAACCTTCAATTTGTTCTCTATAGTTAAGAATCTCTTATGGTTTGCCTCCCTCTCTGTTTTTATTTTATTTTATTCCTCCTTCCCTTCTCCCATGTTCATCTTTTTTCTTTAAATTCCACATATGTGAGTGAAATCATATGGTATTTGTCTTCCTCTGGCTGACTTTTTTCACTTAGCATAATACACTCTAGTTCCATCCACATCTTTGCAAATGGCAAGTTTTCATTCTTTTTGATGGCTAATAACATTCCATTGTGTGTGTGTGTGTGTGTGTGTGTGTGTGTGTGTATATACACACACACACACCACATCTTCTTTATCCATTTGTCAGTCGGTGGATATTTGGGCTCTTTATATAATTTGGCTGTTGTTGATAGTGCTGCTATAAACATTGGGGTGCATGTGCCCCTTCAAATCAGCATTTTGGTATAATTTGGATAAATACTTAGTAGTGCAATTGCTGGGTCGTAGGGGAGTTCCATCTTTAACTTTCTGAGGAATTTCCACACTGCTTTCCAGAGTGGCTGCACTAGTTTGCGTTCCCACAAACAGCACAAGAGGGTTCCACTTTCTCCGCATCCTCACCATCTGTTGTTTCCTGAATTGTTAGTTTTAACCAATCTGACAGGTGTGAGGTGGTATCTCGTTGTGGTTTTGATTTGTATTTCCCTGATGATGAGTGATGTTGAGCATCTTTTCATGTATCTGTTAGTTATTTGTATGTTTTCTTTGGAGAAGCATCTGTTCATGTCTTCTGCTGATTTCTTAAGTGGATTATCATTATTTTTTGGGGTGAGGAGTGTTGAGTTTGATAAATTCTTTATAGAATTTGGATAGTAGCCCTTTATCTGATATGTCATTTGCAAGTATCTTCTCCCATTCTGTTGCCTTTTAGTTTTGTTGATTGTTTCCTTTGCTCTGCAAGAGCTTTTCATCTTGATGAAGTCCCAACAGCTCATTTTTACTTTTGTTTCCTTTGCTTTGGCAGATGTGTCTAGTAAGAAGTTGCTGCGGCTAAGGTCAAAGAGGTTGCTGCTTTGTGTTCTCCTCTAGGATTTTGATGGTTTCCTGTCTTACATTTAGGTCTTTCATCCATTTTGAATTTACTTTTGTGTATGGTGTAAGACAGTGGTCCAGTTTCATTCTTGTGCATGTTGCTGTCCAGTTTTCCCAACACCATTTGTTGAAGAGATCGTTTTCCATTGGATAGTCTTTCCTGCTTTGTTGAAAATTAGTTGACTATATAGTTGTGGGTCCATTTCTGGGCTCTCTATTCTGTTCCATTCATCTATGTGTCTGTTTTTGTGCCAGTATCATACTGCCCTGATGATTACAGCTTTGTAATATAGCTTGAAGTCTGGAATTGTGATGCCTCCTGTTTTGCTTTTCCTTTTCCACATTACTTTGGCTATTCAGGGTCTATTCTGGTTCCATACAAATTTTAGAATTGTTTGTTCCGGCTCTGTGAAAAATGCTGTTGTTATTTTGATGGGGATTGCATTGAATGTGTAGATTGCTTTGGGTAGTATCAACATTTTAATAATATTTGTTCTTCCAATCCATTAGCATGTGATGTTTTTACATTTCTTAGTGTCTTCTTCAATTTCTTTCATAAGTGTTCTATAGTTTTCAGTGTACAGATCTTTTACCTCTTTGGTTAAGTTCACTCCAGGTATCTTATGGTTTTTGGTGCAGTTGTAAATGGGATCGATTCCTTGATTTCATTTTCTTCTGCTTCATCATTGGTGTATAGAAAGGCAACAGATATCTGTACATTGATTTTATATCCTGTGACTTTGCTGAATTCACGTATCAGTTCTAGTAATTTTTTTGGTGGAGTCTTTCCATTTTTCTACATAAAGTATCATGTCATTTGCAAAGAGTGAAAGTTTGACTTCTTCCTTACTGATTTGGATGCCTTTTATTTCTTTTTGTTGTCTGATTGCTGAGGCCAGGATCTCCAATACTATATTGAACAACAGTGGTGCAGTGGACATCCCTGTTGTGTTCCTGACCTTGGGAGAAAAGCTCTCAGTTTTCCCCATTGAGGGTGATACTAGCTGTGGGTCTTTCATATATGACCTTTACGATTCACCAACTACTTCATAATGTTTTCTTTCTCATTACTGTGACCAAGGGCACAGGCTTTAGGTCTAGATGATTCTTTCCAGGCTTTAGGTCCAAATGATTCTTCTCTTGGATCTGAGAGGAACATATGGGCTATTTCATCTAGCCTATCATTTCTTAATGAGGGGAAGGAGGTCCAGTAAGACCTATTCAGCTTGTACAAATCATAAGTCTTAAGAAGAACTCACAGAAAACTCAGATTCCTACAGCTCAGTGAATCACGTGAACAACACAGGAAAATACCCTTTAGATATATTGAGCTTTGAATGCTGAGGAAATAACCTGGTTTGTGCTACAATTTTAACAATTCATTTCAAGTGTGACTGTCATTAAGAAGGCACCAAGTAAGTCTGTTGAGTAAACTGTTAAAATCAGGATGTAAGATGGATGTACCTTTGTTCTATCACAGCAAAACTGAGAATTTTGTTCTGAGACACAAGAAGAAATAGCAAGTTCCCATTGTCTCTGAGCCTCTCTAAAGGGTCCTTTGTATTTTTCTTCTAATGCAGTGATTTATACAAAGGAAACTCTAAACAAATACACAGTGAACAATCTTACATCGGCCACAGCATGATGCCATGGGAAGCATAAAATTTAGTGTATAAGAAATGATGTCTATTTCTACTAGACATAAGGATGTTGTCTGTTTTGTTTCAGTGCAACCCAGTGCTTAGAACAGAATCTGGTACAGAGTGTGCACTGAATAAACATTTGTAGAATTCAGTACCACTGAAGACCACTGCAGTCTTGGGCAACCAAGGGCTTCTGCGCTGGGCCTCACTTTTTCCCTTTTCATGCTTCTCTCAGTCGGTGAAGAGTCCGTGGAGCCAAGAGGAGGTGCCCACCTGGAGCCTCTGTGTCTCCTTCCCACTTCTAGCCCATTCTCTGAGACCACAAGGTTCCCTGGCCAAAAGCCTCAAACTTGCTTCCAGGGCGAGGAACAACCTCCTCCTTCATTCTATCCTAAAAGCAGATCATGCTGCTGGTGTGCAGTGACTAGTACTGAAAGCGTCCAAAGGATAGTTCTGTGTGGGTGGGACAAAGAATGGACATGTGCTTTCATCCTAATCCTGCACATTTTAGAGGAGACTTGATTGAATAAGTGAGTGGATGTATGGATGGATCAATGAATGAAAGTAATGCTCTTACATGAACCACTATGTACCAGGGAGGGGCACCTGGGTGGCTCAGTCGGTTGAATGTCTGACTTCGGCTCAGGTCATGGTCTCATGATTCGTGAGTTTGAGCCCCACATCAGGCTCTCCACTGTCAAGTGTGAAGCTTGCTTTGGATCCTCTGTCCCCTTCACTTTCTGTACCTCCCTTGCTTGTGCTCTCTTTCTCTCAAAAATAAACATTTAAGAAAATAAATAAAATATACCAGGGAAAGAGAAAAGAATGGGGCACTTGGGCTTTCCCAAATATTCTAATAATGACCAATTCTGTTAAGTTGGACAAGGACTGCTTTTATTGTTTTTAATGATCCATATCAACATTCTCCAGAAAAATGGTGAACGTTCATGAGATATCTTGAAGTTGCCAAAGAAAACTGTTCTTTTTTTAGTCTGAAAATGACATAAAATGTAGATTTTTGAAATAAAGTCCTTAATGAAATGAAATTTTAAGATGTGTCACTTAAAATTAAAATAGATTCAAGCTTCAGTTATAAGAAGAAAATTTTAAATTTGCAAAAATAAAGCTTTTTTTTTTTGCCAGGGCTCCACCTGGCACCAGACCTGGCACCTAGAGGTGCCCACCAGGCATTTGTCAGCAGAGCTGAGTGGAGGAAAACAAACATTTTGATGCCAGACCCCCGGGATTAAAACTTGGCTTCACCTCTGACTAGCTGGGTGACCTTGGGCATGTCACTCTTGGGATAACAAGATACCTATTTCAGGGAGTTGTTACGAAGATGCAACAAATCATTTTTGTAAAAGAATAGAAGGGTGTCTGGCTCTTGGCACTCTGGAAGGGCTGACTTCCAGTGTTAAATGTTAAGTTATTGTTAAATGGCATTAAATGATGTGTGGCCCATAGTGTTAGCTGTTCTTTCCATATACCAAATTATATTTAATCTCAAAAAAAAAAAGGCATGGTCTCTAAGTGTTGGTCAATTTCAATTTCCCGTTCTCTAAGCTATGTAGGAAGCACCTCTGGTAATAACAGTAGATTTCAACCACTTCAAAATATTTTTAGCAAGTTGCCACGATCGACTTTGGTTAAAGTAACATTAATTCAATGGGAGTTTTGTAAGTCAGCAGGTGGAAAGGCTGTGTTTTAACTTTGCTTTCCCCGGCTAATGAAGCTGTGTTCAACGTTTCAATCATTTAAAATCTATGCTAAAGTTATAGAATAATAAGGAGGAACCTAACCTCCATCTGTACTAGAATGCTGCGTGGAAACCGCACACTGAGAATGCCAAAGCAGCTGGAACATAGTAGCCAAGGAGATCTATATAGGAACAAAGATACATAGATCATAGAAACTGTAAAGATAATAATAGCCATGCCTGTCACCCACCTTTTAGAGTGAAAAATGACATCACTCATAACTTTTTATTTTTAAAAATTTTAGGATTTTACTGTTTTCCTTAAAATAGCTAAACATGAATTCTGAACCTTGAATATTCACATAAATTACATGTGTGAAAACACATGCACATAATGGCACACTAAGGGCAGTCCAAAGGATTTCCATTTTGGGGGTCTCACAAAGAGTTTCTGACTATTTTCCCCAGTATTGCTGTTGTTTTTCTTAAAGCATCTTTTGTTAAGAAGACACTCTGCAACCTCTTCAACAGTGAGTTAAAGTTACACACCACTGAACAAAAATCTTCAAATTTTAACATTACAATTTTAATGGGATGTGTGACTATATTATCAGAAGTGTCAGCAACACAATGAAATTAAGTTAATATACAATATCCACTAAACTTCATAACATTGCCTCCTTTTCACACAAATCAGACTGATGTGAAAGATAAGCAGTTGTTTGAAAATTAATACCAACATTCTTTTGTTTCGTTTTATGCAGCTTTAAAGACCAAAGGAGTCTTAGGAATTAATTGCAGGCTTCTAATAAACACAATGATGTAATGACGTATTTAACATTACTGTTTTTTGTTTGATTCCAAATAAATTGTAGATTTTTTCTGGTGTGATACTAAAACAATTACCATTTTGCAAAAAGGATAATTAATCTGCAATTTTTTCACATTAGATCATATATCTCTAAAGAGTGCCCATGGATTTGATAGTCTTCAGCTGCTGTGTATTTATTTTTCATTTTTTCTACTGATGTACCGCCCCATCAGTGCTGACATTTAAATGAGTGAGTATTCAACACAAATGTGATCATTTGTACGGCATCCAATGCGGCCCCATACTGAGATGATTGCTTCTGGGAGCCATCCACGGGTTCTCAAATAGGGGGAAAAAGCCAGGCAAAATTTTATCAATTTACATTTTTCTGTGATTAATTTTTATGCAAATAAGGGCCCGACCGTGCTCCCATCTCACCTGAATCATCCGGATCATCAAAGACAAATTGAGCATCACTTATTTAAAAAATAGGCTTTAAACTACTCTACAGCTGTGTTGGAAAATGCTAAGAGCGGGGCATGAACTTCTCTAATATAACAGGAATAGATAAGAAAATGCCTTTTATGTGCATTTTGTACACAATGCCATAAACATGGAACTTAACAAAACCCTCCCTCCAAAAAAAACAATTGTCTTTGCAATTTTGAATATTCTCTGGCCTTTGTAAACACTCAGCAATGGGAATGACAGTATAGGAAGCAACATTTCCCCAATTTCTGGATGCATAATCAGAAGTGTTTCCCATTAAGTGAAATATACTGACCAATACATGTCTTTGCCAATGTTCTACTGCTTCTGGATGAAAGTGTCTAATAAATAGAGTAAATATATAGGAGAAACAAAATGCTACAAAATTAAATGACATATCTTAATTGGTGGTTGGGGATTTACACTGTCAGTATTATGTCGCATAAAACTGACACACCACTTTTAGATCAAATCTATACAATCTATTTCTAAATTCACCAGACTTCCACTAAAATAACAGAATTATTTAGTTTGCATTTGGGATCCATGAGAAATTATAAAAATCACACTGGATTTTTTCAAATAAGAATATTCCTCAGATTTATGAGCTACAAGTAAGTGTTTTTCCATGATATCTGGAATCAAGTTAACAGTGCAATTCATATAAAGAAATCGTCACAGCTTACAAATGCCACCTCAGCAGTAACTAAGTTCAATTTGTTATGTTTTAGGAAAAGCTATATTTTCTCACATGGTGTCTTTTAAAAGTGTGCTTAGAGTTTTATATACATGACTCAGTTATCAAAATCTTCCCAGATGTCTCCCTTTCTCTCACTCATGAAAATAATCGCCAGAGCAGAAATAAATTGTTGACAATTCTCTGAGAATGGAAACAGACCACAGGGGGTAAAAATCTGGTTATCTGAATGGGCGATATAATCGAAGGTTCAGCTAAGCTAAGGGAATTTCAACATAAACAATGCTCTTATTTCCAAGAACGGATTCTCCTTTATATACAATAGTGGAGGAATGCCAATCCTTTCCTTACTGCTGTGAGGAAAGTGCCGGACAGGAACAAGATTAGAATCTTAAAAGCTGTCCTGGGGAGCTAAATTACTGTGCAGTGTACAGGTGAGGAGGTAAAAAGAGCAAAAATAAATGGAGTTTATTCCATGGTTTTTAGAGTTTATTTCATGAAGACAGAAATAAAGATATCTAAATCCATAGTTACAGTCACTCCATGTGAAACAGCTCCGTGTGTGCGTGTGTCTGTGTGTGTGTGCGTGTGTGTGTGTTTGAGCTTGTGTTTGTATGGAACCATGTGACTTGGCCTCCTCTCTTTCTCATCAACAAAAATATGCCATTCAACACCATTTCCCACAAAAAAGGATTCCTGTTTATATTCCCACTGTCTTCCTTCAAAAATAACTGGGAAAAGACAGGTGTTTCTCTCACAAAAATTCACTAATTTGATCCTGGTGAGCAATTGTTGAGAAGTAGGAGGATAATCAGATTCATACAACTGTTGGTGTGCACACACACATCCATCTAGCCTGCTCTTCAGGTGAGTCGGTTTCGACCAGCCAGCCAGAACATCATCTGCTTGTGATTCGATCAGAAGTTGAAGCAATTCATAACCTGGACATTTCATATTCCCAAACAAAGGTGGGCATGAAGCAACTTTCAGTCCCCAAGGATTTACAAACTCTACCCTGACTTTAAGCAGCAGCTGCTTGGTTGAAAGCAGGTCAGCTGGCAACCACACAGCTGTTTTTTTAAAGTCCAGGATAGTTGCCAGTGTAATGTGAAAACCAGGCTGTCTCTCACAGAAGTAAATTGGCACCTCCCAAATGACAGGGGGAACTGCTTCCACATGTGTCAACTGAGTACATTTAGGGACAATGGGACAAGGGACTGGATAAGGAGAAAACCTTTAGGGATGACAACTCATCAACTTAAGGAAGAAATAATGTTGGTTCTAAAGGGAGCAGGGCTCCTGGGGAGTATTGCAGGGCCTCACAAGCATACATTAAACCTTGGCCACAATCTTTTTCATAGAAATCAGACGACCCCTCCTTCCATCTGAACAGTCATTCTAAGGAATGATAATCGGTACAAGGAAGAGGACACTGATGTCTTCATTTAAATGAAAACTTCCAGATTCTTCTTCCCAAACCTCAAAACTTCAGCACAGGAAAAAATCACATCACATCTTGGCCAATAATTATGAATCTTATAGATCTTAGGGTAAGAGACTCTAGAAGGAGAGTCAGAAATTACAATAGAAAACTTCATTACATGTGAACATGTACAGGAGAATGCATTCTGGATCTGAAAATTAAATTCCCCCCAGAATGATTATTGCCTTTTTATTATAGAAATGATAAGATAATCACAGCAAAACATGAAAAGTATGCAAGTTTCTTTTTTCCCATTTATGGAGTACCTATTTATGCTAGGTTTTTTAAATTAAAATATAATTTACATAGAGTACTGTGCAAATCGTATATGTATGATATACGTATATGTATATGACTTTTTACACATTAGACACCTATGTAGAAGTATGACCTCAAACAAGAGATGGAATATCTCCATTACCTCACTTTACTCTCAATAAAATTAGGTGAAGTATTAACAAGATGAAATGAAAAAGGTGAGGCTCAGATAAACTGAGAAATTTGCCAGAAGTCAGAGAGGTAACAAGATGAAGTTTTACATTCATGATCATCTGACTCCAAAGTTCATATCCTTCTCATTAGGCCAAAGTGTTTCCATCAAAAGAAAGGATGAGAATATGGACACAAATTCCAAAACTAACTTATGCCAAATTATTTATTCAAAATTAATAGAACATTTTATGAAATAATTTACTAAAATTGGCATTCTGATATACTCAACATTCAAAGGGATACCATAATTTGTGGGGGGAGGGAAATTATTTATTATTAAGCTTAGCTGAATATTGTAAAAAATTCAAATAGTGTATTAATAAACACAATAGAAGTTAATTTTTCTGTAATGCATAAATCTAGAGATTGGCAGTCCAAAGCTTGTATGAAAGTTATTCAATCACTGGAAACCTAGGGTTTGTCTTTTTTTCCCTCCACTATTCTTACATCTTTGCCTTGCTTGTGGTTTTCTCACAGTCACAAAATGGTTGCTGCAGCTTCAGCCATCATGTCTGTTTTCCAAGCAACAAGAAGGAAAAAAGGTAAGGGTGAAAGGGCACCCGCCTCATACCTTATTTAGTACCTTGGGAAAGGTACTAAATACTTTCCCAAGGATTTCACATAATCAATTCCACTTTTTTTTTTTAATTTATTTTTCAAACATGGCTTATCATTTGCACACCGCTTTGTAAATTTGCTTTTATTTTCACTGAGCAATATACCATAGATATCTATTCATGTTAATACATAAATATATCTTACACTTTTAAACACATCATAGTTTTCCTGATATTGGTATTAATCAATCCGTTTTGATGGACATTTAGATCATTTCCACTTTTCACTATTAGAAAACTCCTACATGCCCCCTTAGATACACTCGCTTATTTCCTTAGGCTCAATTTAGAGAAATCGTTTCGTTAGGTTAACGTCATCAGATATCATCAAATTGTTCCTCAAAAAATGTACATTCCCATCAGCAGTATATGTTCCCATCTGCAAAGTATCAGGGTACTTCTTCCTTACAGGCTGTGCAGCACTGAGTGTTATCATCTTGTTCCTTTGCTACCCCTTTTAAATACTGGTATCGACGAATATCAGCTTTTGGGCTAGTCAACCGCTTTTGGAAGTTCGGGCCTCCTCCAGACTCTGATGGTTTGGAAATCGTACAGTGTTAGAATGTAATCGGAGGCTTCCACTTTGCACATGTGGAAACAGAGGCCTGGGGATCAGAGGTGACTGGCCCATGCCACAACCAGGAACACGTGTCCTGACTCGCAGCCAAGTCCAAGTGTTCCCTGCATCAGACTGAACAGACACAGGAGCCCCATAACCTGCCCTTCCCTGAGCCCCCTGAAGCCAGAAGCACCTCAATTCCACTTTTTATATAAGAAGCCACCTATGTCTACAATGGAAACTGAGGTATTTAGTATTTTGGTTAGACCCATTTCCACCCCAGATAATTAAAAAAAGAGGGAAGAATGGAAGTTTGGTAAACAGTTAGTGGTTTCTTTTCCAGGAAAACAGAAAAAATTTAATCCATTTAAGTACTTAGAGTAACAAAAATCCATGAAATTCCAAATATATATAAAATGATAAACCACTCTACTCATAACTGGAACTCATGGCACTGAAAAACACTATCAAAAGGAATGATATTTTCTGAAGTGACTAGGAAAATAACCTACTATTTTTAAAAAGGTATATATATATATATATACACACATATATAATATACATATATTATATATATACATATATATGTATATATTATATATACATATATATGTGTGTATATATATATAATTTAGAGAAAATCATAAATGATTTATTGGGTTATCAAGTAAATATTTCTTGAGTGTTTACAATGCCAGGAACTCTTCTGGGCACTTGGGATATAGCCATGAACAAGACAAACAAGTCTACTGATATAATGGAGCTTATAATCAACAAAGAAAGAAGAAAATCTGAAAATGGTGCTAGTGCAGAGAACTAAAATATGTTAATATGAGAAAGAGTGATTGTGTAACTAATTGGTGTGGGGTCATCAGGGAATACTTTTCTTAGGAGGCTACATTTAAGCTAAGATTTTAATGACAAGAAAGAAAGAGCCACGCAAAGCTCATGGAAAGAGCACTTGAGACCAGAGAAACAGCTGATAGAATAGCTCTAGTCGGAAAAATGCTTAACATGTTCCAGGAGCAGAAGGAGATCTAAGAGGCTGGAGCAGAATGGATTGGGTACAGTGGTCAGTTGTAGAAGAGGTCAGAGAGGTGGGCAGGAGCCATACTGTGTTGGGTTCGGCAAGCCAAGAGAAGTTGAGATTTTGGGGTGCCTGGCTAGCTCAGTCAGTAGAGTGTGCAACTCTTGATCTCAGGGTTGTCAATTCAAGCCCCACACTGGTCATAGAACTTGCTTAAAAAGAATAATAATAAAAATTAAAATTAAAAAAAACTTGAGATTTTATTCCAAATATGATGAAGATTCTTAAGTATGAGAGAGATATTAGCTGATTTTAATTTTAAAATAATGACTCTGGCTACTTATGAAGAATCGAGATGGTAGGGAAGCAAGAATAGAAGCAGAAAGACAGTGAAGAATCAACTGTTGTAGAACAGATGATGGCAGCTGGGACTAGAATTTAGTGGAAGTTAAAATAATGACACATCTGCATCAGGGCATGGAAATAAATTAATAGATTTATCAGCTGAACTTGAGGATGGAATGGGATGGGGCTGGTGAAGGAAAAACAAAGTGAAGAAATTATCAGGTGTTCAGTGTGAGAACATGAAAAAATGGAGATGACTAGAATACAGCAAATCTGGGAAAGGAAAATAAGCATTCTGTTTGGGGTATGTTCAGGCTGAGATTTCAGTTACACCTCCAAATAGAAAGGTCTGGAATGAAGTTGTACCTACAAGTCTGTAGAGGTTAGGACTGGAGCTTTGGATTTGGGAATCACTGGAAACATGATGGCATTTCAAGCCATGGGAGCAGATGAGATCATCCACAGAGTGCAGAGGAAGAAGGGAAAAGTTCAGGGGACAACCTTGGGGTACTTGATGTTGAGAGTTAACAACAACAACAACAACAACTACAACAACAACAACAAAAGAGCAGGCAGAAAAAGTGATTGAAAAGGAGGGTCCACTGAGGTAGGATAGATACCGTGAGTAGAAAGTATTTCACAAGTAGGCACTAGTTAGAAGTGTCAAACACTTTGAAAGATCAAATAATATAAGAACAAAGAAATGGCCATTGGAAACCTAATGTTACATAATGCAAAAAAATACAGTTATTTTTCAATATTTAGTTTAATGTGAGTGAAGCACTCTTCCAGAATCAAGATTGTTCATATTCTTTTTTTTTTTTTTTCAACGTTTTTTATTTATTTTTGGGACAGAGACAGAGCATGAACAGGGGAGGCGCAGAGAGAGAGAGGGAGACACAGAATCGGAAACAGGCTCCAGGCTCCGAGCCATCAGCCCAGAGCCTGACGCGGGGCTCGAACTCACGGACCGTGAGATCGTGACCTGGCTGAAGTCGGACGCTTAACCGACTGCGCCACCCAGGCGCCCCAAGATTGTTCATATTCTTAAAGAACCAAGACTGTCCAAACTAACACAGACTACTCTCTCTATCCCCAAGTTCATTCTGATACTTCTCTCACTATCCTTGGGAATTTTGAAAAATGAAGACATACCTGAAAATATGATGTCCTCTTTACCCTCACTCTCCAATCCACAGAAATGCACCAGCATCACATCAAAATTATCAAAATAAGCACATTTAAAGTTCATTTAAGTGGAGTTGTTCTCTCTCCTACACATCAGAAACAAACATGTTTGTGCTTTCTAAGTCTAAGAAAACACTAGTAGGCAGAATAAGTTATTTTTGCTCAAATCTATCCAAGAATGTATTCATACAATCTTGGATAAAACACCCTCTTTAAGTAGTATATAATATTACACATGTAGGATATTTTCCATACCCCTATCTATGGAGCCATTATTTTAAACAAGTGTGGTGAGATAGCAAAAAATAAAACCAATTTGTGAATACATATATAAAATGATGTGTGAGAAACGTCTCAGGCTACCAAAAGTTAATGTCATAGGGGGAAAGTGGAGGTCAAAGGAAGACTTCTGTCTTTGATCAGTTGTGTGTGTGCATGTGTGTGTGCATGCCTGAGCCCAAGACACTTGAATGCAAAGTTGAAAGATAATGTATCTCTAGTTCAGCCAGCCCCAAAACTTTCCAAGAAAGAAACTGTCCACACAAAGGAGATGTTTCCTCAAGAGATGTTGTAAAACCATCAAGTACCATTAGTGTTGCTTTAGAATCTAAGTGACAAAGGGCAGCCCTGAGCGGGAATGTCAACTACAGCAGAATCTATGAATGCAGTTGAATATGTGTATGCAATGTAAAATGCCTTAGATGCCTTAAGAGAGACACAAATGGAATTATTTATTCTTGTAAGATCTCATTTGAATATATGTTCTCTAAGGAGCATACCCTAATGTCATCACTGTGCAGGCTGTAAGGGGGCACAGTGCTTTTTGGCATCTTGGGGTATTTGTAGTGTTGAGATACACTGGAAGATGTTCCGAGGAACAGGGAAGCCATGTTGTCATAGAAGAACCTGTAGTACAGGTAAAATCCTTCTTTGTGGGGTGTATGCCCTCAACAAAGAAGCTATATGGCCAAAGAGCATGAGCGGAAAGAGGACTATCTATAAATATATGCATGAAACACTGCAGAGATGCTCAGGAATAACCAGGGAGATGTAGGGAAGAAGAGCTAGAAGGGCTAAGGTACTCTACTTAGAGAAGTAGAGCTACTAGCCAGGAAACGTGGCCATTTATGCTATGACCTTATTTGTACCTCAGGCTAAGGAGGTCTGAGAACATTTGGGTTCTGCTGATAATAAAGCACACGTGCTTTTATAATACAATTTTATGTTTATTTTCTTCTTATTAACTGTATTAAGCTATTTACACGGTGGAATTATAGTTAAAAAGTTATTTAGTAAAGACATGCCACAAATAGACAGTTTCACTAACACTAATCACACAAGTGCAGTGAAGCAAACTTACGCTTGAGCAAGTAACATGGGTGAGAACTTCCCATTCTTGTGACATTTTCCAGGCCAGTAGACTTGAAATTATGCCATTCCAAAATAATTCTGGGGTGGGAAGCTTCCCAGGATAATACAACCACATTTAAGTGAGCGTTGTGAAGAGAAGCTGATGTGAGAAAGCTGTAATATTGCTGGCATAAAAATAGGTGCTGCCAGGGAGTGAGGCAGTTGACAAACGGGCTTGCTGAGGGCGGGCTAAGGGACATCCTAGTAACCATGAGGAGGCTGGCCTGAAGCAGCAGGTGCTCAGCTCTAATGAGAGCCCAGGACCTCCAGAGCAGACAGGCAGGAGCAGCAAGAGAGGGCTGTCTTAAGGAGGAGGAAGAAAAGACACCTGGAAGTTGAGCACAGCTCCAGAAGGTGACCAAGACAGAGACAAAGGGGTCCGATGCAGGGTCACCAGGTTTGGGTGGGCACTCTCAATAAGCAAAATGTAAACAGTCTACTTCTAATGACTGAACTGTATTGGTGGTGAGAATCAGTAAGACCCACGTAAGTAACATGAAGGAAAATTCAGTGACAGCTGAGTCAGAATGGGCTGGATTGGAAGCTAAAGAAAAGATGCTCATTCAGGGCCACCATGCACCACTGAGGCCACCAGGCTCTGCTGTCACTCCAAACCCAACTGAACCAGGTGTACGGACCTGTATACCAGACCTCTTTCTCTTTCTCTTTCCTGATTTCCCTTGTCTTCTCCAGCTTGAAAAATATATGCTCTCGGGGTATTAGTAAGGCTTATTAAGGAAAGGTTTTACCAATAAACATACAAGCACATTTTTTAAATAAGATGAGTGGTAAATTGTATTCTCTCAGATATATATGGCAAGCATATTGAAAAAAGAGAAGAACAGTTTTTAGTAATGTTTTTGAGAAAAAAGGTCAACTTATTACATATGTACGATAAGGATAAAACAAGAAGGAAAATCATACACTTGGGTACATATTTACTATTCAATCAACAAGCATTACTGAGCACCTACTATATGTTGTATGCTACTGAATATTGTTGGGAAAACATGGATGAAAGGGATCTGCTTCCTTCCTTAACTTTTCGAGGAAATAAAGAGTTCACAAATAAATTAAATGCAATATTCAATGTTCTCTCTTAAGTACCCTAAGAAAGACATAAATAAAATTATACCTTTTAAAATGGGATATATTTGAATATACGTTAACCATAACATACCAAACATTAAGGCATTTAAAAAGAAATGCTCTATTTTTCTTTTGACCAAGATGTATCCATATGTTAAATTTACATTCCTGAGTACTAACTCCAGGAGAACAAGGCCCTAAAATGGTGACCAGCTGGCTGATGGATATTCCCTTATGATGAACAAATAATGATTGAAGACAAACCAAAACAGACTACTTAACAAGGTAATGTCCCAGTAACTGAGAAGAAGATCTGACCTCCAAGGAATCCTTTAAACCCAAGCTCAGTGAAGCAATCCTGCCAAAGATGGATACCAACCTGACTTCTCAGACTCAAGCTGTTCAAGACAGGACTCTAAAGAAGGCTGCAACTAACTCTGAGAGAGAAATTTCCTCCTGAGGATGTGGAGAAAAATAAAACCTCATGTACTGTTGGTGGGAATGTAAACTGGTACAGCCACTGTGGAAAACACTATAGAGGTTCCTCAAAAAATTAAAAATAGAAATACCATATGATCTAATAATTCCACTACTGGATATTTAACCAAAGAAAATGAAAACACTAATTCAAAAAGATATATGCACCCTATGTTTATTGCAGCATTATTTACAATAGCCAAGATATGGATGCAACCCAAGTGTCCATCTATAGATGAATGGATAAGGAAGACGTGGTATACAAGAACACCATTCATACACACACACACACACACACACACACACACACACACACACTGGAATAGTACACAATGGTATAACAGGATGAGATCTTGCCATTTGTAATAACATGAATGGTCCTAGAGAGTATTATGCTAAGTAAAATAACTCAGAAAGACAAATACCATATGATTTCACTCATATGTGGAATCTAAAAGACAAAACAACTGAATAAACAAACAAAAGCAGAACCATATCTATAAATACAGAGAACAAATTGATGGTTGCCAAGGGGAAGGAGGCATGGAGACATGGGCAAAATGGGTAAAGGGGAGTGGGAGGCATAGATTTCCAGTTATGGAATGACTAAATCATGGGAATAAAAGACACAGCATAGGAAACATAGTCAATCATATTATAATATCACCATATGGTAATAGATGATAGATACACTTGTGGTGAGCATAGCATAATGTAGAGGGAAGTTGACTATGTTGTACACCTGAAACTAATGTAACATTATGTGTCCAATATGCTCAAATGAGGAAAAAAGATTGAAAAAAAAAAGAAAGAAAGAAATTGTCTCCCAAGTATTACCCAGTTATAACTGATGCCCCTGCAGCCTGGTTCTTGCTCTCATCACCGTGGTGATTTTCTGGGCACACCTTCGACAGACCTCAGAGGGTAGGCCTTCAGCTTTGTAGACCATGTAGGTACTATAGCTTTGTTGTACCATCATGGCCTCTCCATGCATCTTTATAGAGAGGCCATGATGCTACTAAGGAACACAAAACTAAAGGAAAACTGAAATTTTTAATCACAAATAAGACTGAAAAAACAAAAATTTCAAAGGTTAGCCATCTGGCTGTAAGTATTTTGCAAGACAGTGTGTAACATTTGGGGGGAAGTTACTAGTTCCTGAATGTCAATATTTACCTTGATATAAAATAAAATTAGAGAAACATTGCTTTTAGTATTACATTCTGAGTACTGAATTCCATCCCACAGTAAAATGCATGCTCATGGTGAACTAATTCCAGTTTGCATATTTGATAAAAGATTCTAAAGTCAATTAAGTTAATTTTGATTTTCAGTCACAAAGTAGGTTTGGCTTTTCTCCATACTTACAAACTTTAATTAAAAATCAAAATGAAATTCCATGTAAAGAAATAAAAATTACTTTTCCAAAATATGCCAAAATATACCAAACATTTAAAGAAGAAATAATACCAATGCTATACATTCTTTTCCAGAAAACAGACAAGAAGACAATACTTCCCAGCTCATTTTATGAGGTCGGCATTATCCTAATGCCAAACCCAGACAAAGATCTATTCACAATATAAAACTACAAATGAATAGTCCTCATGGATATAGATGCAGAAAATCCTCAACAGAATATTACTAAATCAAATCCATCAATATTTTTTTAAAAAGATAAAACAGCACATAACCAAGTGAAAGTCACCATAGGAATTCAATACTGGTTTGCCATTTGAAAATCAATCAATGTAGTTTGCCATATTAACTAAGAAAAAAAACTAATGATATGCACAAAATGATGCAACAAAATTCCAAATACCTTCATGATAAAAATTTACAGCAAATTAGGAACATACTGAAACTTCTTTACCCTAAACAAGGGTATCTACAAAGAAGCCTATAGCTAACATCATATTCATGATAGTAAGAGACTGAATGTTTCCCTCTAAAAAATCAAGAATAAGGGGAAAATGTCATCTCTCACTATTCCTTTTCAACATAGTACTGGAAATCCCACCCAGAGTGCAAAGAGAGGGAAAAAGAAGAAATGAAAAACATGCAGATTGAAAAGGAAGAATATAACAGTCCCAAATCACAGATAGTGTGATTGTCCATGTAGAAAATTCCAAAGAATCTACAACAAAGTTTCTAGAACTGGCAAGAGAGCTTAACAATGTTCTAGGAAAAGATCAATATATGAAAGTCAAGCATATTCCTATATATCAGTAATCAACAATTGGGATTTTAAATCTAAAAAATCATGTATTAGCAATTATACAAGATATTAATATAAATATTTAGGTATAAATATTTTATATGTGTGTAGGATTTATATACTGAAATTTATAAAACACTGAAAAAATCAAATATATGAATAAATGGAGAGATACACCATATTATGAACTGGAAAACAATATTGTTAAGATATTAAATGTCAATTTTACCAACTTGATCTACAGATTCAATGTTATGCCAATAAAAATCTCAAGCTTTTTTGTAGATTTTGACAAGCTGATTCTAAAATTTTGAAGGAAAGACAAAAGAACTAGAATAGCCAAACAATTCTGGGGGAAGAAATGTTGGATGAATGCACACTACCCAATTTAAAAGTCTTACTATTACTAAGAGAATTGTATAATCAACATAGTATGGCATTAGTGAAAGGATAGAAATATCAATTAATGAACAGAATAGAGACCAGAAATAGACTGACACAAATATAGTCAACTGACCTTTGACAAGTAGAAATGCAATTCAATGGAGAAAGGATAGTCTTTTCAATAAATAGTGCTGGAACAATTGGACATCTATATAAAACAAAACAAAACTAAACTAATAAATACCTCACATCTTATACAATAACTCAAAATGGATCATAGACCACAAGTGAAATGGAAAACTCTTAAAACATCTAGAAAAAAATAGGAATGGCCATGAGTTTTTAGATACATCACCATAGGCAAAATCCACAAGAGAAAAAAATTATAGACTATTTAAAATTGTTTTAATGTTTATTTATTTTTGAGAGAGAGAGAGAGAGAGAGAGAGAGAGAGAGATCATGAGTGGGGGAGGGGCAGAGAGAGGGGGGGACACAGAATCTGAAGCAGGCTCCAGGCTCTGAGCTGTCAGCACAGAGCCCGATGCGGAGCTAGAACTCATCAACCGTGAGATCATGACCTGGGCTGAAGCTGGACACTTAACCAACTGAGCCACCCAGGCGCCCCTAAATGAGACTATTTTAAAATTTTTGTTTTATGAAAACATGGTTAAGACAATGAGAAGAGACGACACAGACTTGGAGAAAATATTTGTAAATTACATATCTGACAAAGTACTTGTACCCAGAATATATAAAGAAATCTTAAGACTCAACAATAAGAAAAGAAACAACCCAATCTCTTAAAAGACAAATGATCTGAACAGACATTTCACCAAAGAAGATATGTACATGTCAAAAGAAGCACAGGAAAAGAAGCATAACATTATTAGTTATTAGGACAATGCAAATTAAAATCCCAATGAGATATCAATACATACTGATTAGAATGGATAAAACAAAACAAAATAGAAACAAAGAAAACAACTCTGCCAATGCCAAGTGCTGTTGAGGATTCAAAGCAACAGGAACATTCATTTTCGATGGGAATAAAAAACAGTACAGTGACTTTGGAAAACAGTTAAGTAGATATTTATAAATACACACTTACCATATGACTTGGCAATCACACCACAAGGTATTGTTCCAAGTGAACTGAAAATTTATGTTCACACAAAAATGTGTATGGAAAATGTTTATAGCAGCTTCATTCATAATCACCCCAAATTAGAAACAACCAAATGTCTTTCACCCAGGGAATATATACACTCTGGTGTATCCATACAATGGAATGCTACTAGGCAGTATAAAGGAACAAAATGTTGATGCACACAGAAAAATGGATGAATCTTTAATGCATTTTGGCAAAAGAAAAGAGCCAAACCTAAAAGGCTACAGATTCTATAATTCCATTTGTTTTTATATATAATTCCATTTATATGACATTATGGAAAAAGCAGGGCTATCAGGACAGAAATGTTATCATTAGTTGCCTGGCAATGGGGCTGAGGGAAGGGGTTGATTACAAAGGTGACATGCAAGAGAATATTTTAGGACGATCAAACTGTTCTTTATAATTTGTATTAAACCACAAAAGACTCCAAATAGGCAAAGCAATCTTGATAAAAAAGGATAAAGCTGGAGGTATCATAATCTCAGAATTCAAGATATATTACAAAGCTACAGTAATCAAAACAGTATGGTACTAGCACAAAAATAGACACATAGATTAATGCCACAGAAGAGAGAGCCCAGGAATAAACCCATGCTTATATGGTCCATTAATCTATGACAAAAGCAGCAAGAATATAGAATGAGGAAAAGACAGTCTTATCAACAAATGGTGCTGGGAAAACTGGACAGCTACATGCAAAAGAATGGAACTGGACCACTTTCTTACACTTTCATGCACAAAAGTAATCTCAAGATGTATTAAAGACCTAAATGAGACCTGAAACCATAAAACTTCTTATAGGAGTATCATTATATTGGACCCCTGAAACTAACATAAGACTGTATGTTAATAACTAATTATTAATTTAAAATGTGGCTTATATATCCATATAATAAGGGAATGATAACTCCTATGTCACATAATGTTGGAAAGATTAAATGAAGTCAAATATGCCAAAAATAAAAACTGCTCTTTATGGTACTTTGGTGGTGAGTATATGACCATGCATTTGTCAAAACCCATAGAACTGTATGCTAGAAATAGTGACTTTTACTGTTTGCAAATTAAAAAACAAAATATACAAAACAAAACCAATCAAAATTTTGAGGCAGTCAGGATGGAATGCAGACTGTGGTAAAAACAATCTGATTGTATTACAAATGTATACTACAACCTCACTGAAGGGGTGGGGAAGAAAGGAGCTGCCCTAAATAAGTGTGAAAAACAAATGTTTTGTCTCTACTTTGAAAGCTAAAAAGAATTGCACACAAACATTGCACTCTAGTTGTTAAATCTGTTTCTCATAGTAGTGAGGTTCAGCAATTCTGACACTCTGGTACTTATATATTAACCTTGAACAAACAAGAAAATACATTACCCATTTTAGAAGTCATGTTTCTCACTGTCAAAGAAAAAAGTTTCAAATAGCCTTACAAATGACCAAGATGGGAATATTAGAATGAATTCTGTAATGCTAGATCAGAATCAAACATATCAGTATGAACTCATGTTTATTTTACCATAAACACAGAGAAATAAACATAAAGCAAACATAGTACATACAAATTCATTTCCTAGATCTGACTGCTGAGAGGGCCTAGAAAATAAAAATACACCCCAATAGCAATAAGCACACTTAGTACGTAGATCTTGGTTTCTAAATAGGTTTCTCCAATAAAAGAAACCAGGACTTCTTGGGAAAATGACTTGTTTCTATGGTTGTGACAGGAAACACTCAAAATGATCCTGTAATATCTTATACTGTCAGAAAGTAAGAAAGAGTTATAAATAAAGGGAAAATAAGTATGGTGGATGTCAAAAGGACACAGGGGCCAACATAAAAAAGTTCCCAATGGCTAAAATGAAAATTTTGAACAAATAAACAAATTATTTGAAAAATAAACAAATAATGATAGTGTTGGATTATCACCCAAAGAATAAAATAAATTTCCATAATTCATAGGTTGAATAAAGAAGTAAATGATGGAGAATGGACTGATCTTCCTTACAAAAGAATTCCAACTAATAAATGTAGCAAAAAAAATGAGGGGAATATAAAATTACCATTAGAACATCCCAACAATAGTTGCAGCAGACAAGATCCACTGATAAACACTAAATTAATGAGCAGAACTTAGGAGAAACTATTTGCATTCCCTCAAATATTTGTTAATTATCATGGTGTCTTAACTATGTCTACAAAATTTTTAATGTTCCTGCCTCCAAGAGGAGCTTAATTCCCTTCCCCTTCAGTATGGGCTCAACTATTTGCTTCTAACAGAGTATGAGAAGAGAAAAACAGTAACTTTTTAGTGGAGAAGCCTAACAGATACCTTCTCAACCAGGTCATCAAGGTTAACATCACCAATAATATAGAGTAGTGATAACATGCACACCCCAATCTAAAGCAACGTAAAGGGTACATCACTTCTGTGGTATTTTCTCCCAAAATTTGTTATATCAGCTTAATCGTAGTAAAACCTCAGACAAAACCTAACTGAGCGACATTCTACAAAATATCTGACCACTATTCAGAAGGGTCAAGGTTGTGAATGAAGAGAAAATATTTTGAGAAGCTTAGAATATAAGAAGACATGACCACTAAAGGCAATGTGGTATTCTGAATTGGATCCTGGAATAGAAAATAAAATCAGTGGGGGAAACTAGAGAAACTTGAACAGTCTGTATGTAGTTTAGACTATCGTACCGATGTTGACTTCTTAGTTTTGTAAATGGTTATCATTAGGGGAAGCTGAGTGAAAGGGATATAGGAACTCTGTACTATCATTATAATTCTTCCGTAAATCTATAATTATTTCAAAATAAAAAGGTTTTCAAGCATTATGAATAATTTAATTTTCTTAGACATTTTACTTAAAATTTATTGTGCTTTTGTTTTCCAGAAGTCTCTAATAAACTGAACAGACCCTTGGCTGTTATGCAGGTAGCAGCATGTGAATGAATATAGCACCAGCCTGGGATTCTGAAGCCTTTGGTCCAACTTCCAGCCCTGCCAACAGGCATGATCCCCAGGCAACCTGGGGATCGATCCTTGGGACTCAATCCTTAACCTTTAAAATAAGGAGTTTGGATAATTTGACTCCTACAGACCACATCTATCATAAAAAATAAATAAATAAAAAATAAACAGTAAAAGGTAGTAGGTGGAGAACTCATGTTTCTAAAGAAAATATAAAACTCAAATCATTTTTTCAATGTAAAATATATATCAAAAAACACAAATGTCAATAAATTAAATACCGATTAGAGATATTAGGAGTTCAGAGTGTTGACAAGCTAGACTTGACTCATTCCCCACCGGGAAGGAAGTCAACCTACTTCTTATTAGTCACCAACTAGAAAGAAAAGATACGTCGAATTCAGTAGCTCCAAATAAGAGAAACTGTCCTGGCTGGGAAAGGGTGGTCAGCCCATCAATGGTTGCAAGTGTAACACCGGGGGGTGTTGTTACAAGCAGGAGCATTTAAAGGCACCTACTCAGCTGGTCAGGAGTCATAGCTGCTCTTTCATACTTCAAATTGTTTAATTCCAACTTTTAAGTTAGATTATAAATCCATTCATTCAAGCATCACAATGCTCTATATTAAATGAATACCAAAAGTACCAGGAAGGAGTTTAGTATAATTGCCTTCAATACTGTTTTCAGTCTTTATTATAATATTTAGTCTGTTTTTCTCATTTAAGCAATTATCAGGGCTGCTATGGCTGCACAATAAGGTCTTAGAAAAGGAGGATTCTTTGCCTTCTAGATCCTGAAAGCAAGCTTATTAAGAATGACACAGGAAGAATCACAAGTATTCATTTTCTAAATTTCAGGGCCCTTTTCTACAAAGTCAAAGGGTACTATAAAATGTGTCAGGGAGCTACACATGCAGATATTCACATTTCACTTAGAAGTCCTTATGGATTGCAAGTCTCTAAGTGGGTCTCTGTGAAAGGCAAGTATTCAGAATGTCACTCTTTCCCCAAGAGAGAGCAGGTTTTGATTGCAGAACATGTTACACTAATGAAGCTTTGTTGGCAGCTGCTGAGTAAAGCTTCTGGGTAGCATAATGCATTTTTCCTAATACCAAGTTAAAATGAGCCAAGCCTGAGCCATGCTCCAACTACTTGGAAAGAAAACCAAGACAGTATAAGTGAAGAGGACTTTTGCTACTTATTTTGATATAGTTTCAAACTTACAGAAAAGTTACAAAAACAAAACAAAAAGCTCCCACATATATCCTTTACCCATACTCAATTATATAATCTGTGACATATATACGTAATTTGTGAAAAATAATTTGAGACTATGTATATCCTGATCCTCATCAAACTTTCACCCAGGAGTATGAACATCCATTGATGATTTTTGTTCAAATCAATGATTATGTAACAGTTGTGAAATGGTGATTTTTCCAACTCAATCATCCTCCAACATTTATTAGTTGGCATTCTCTTCCAAGGAAGAATCTGTCTTCATCTTTTATTTATTCATTATCTCAGTATTGACTCATAAGTCATTTTATTCAGTGGTCTATAATTTATTACTACATTTATGTTGTTGCTAAAATCGTCAAGTGAAGGCTTTTGGAAAGAGCATTTAAGGCAAAGTGGGTTTTCCAAAGTTTGCTTAGGAAGCAAATGGTCACTTTGCCTTCAAAACATTTTGAGGTAAAAAAATAAATAAATAACTGTGTCCTCCTATTTGAACAGAAGCACTAACAAATCTTTTCCCTGCTCAGAAACTCCTGTCTAGACACATTACTCTCTCACGGCACAAAATCTCTGATTTGCTCCCTATCCAGGGCTGCAGTTAATTACATGAAGAGACAGATGCTGAGCAGCCTAAGGCTTTCTCTGCCACCGCGGCGAGGCTGAGCTCCACTCAACAAGCAGGTAGTGAGTGAAGACAAATGCTGTTTGACAAGGCAGCATATCCCAGCACCCAGGGATAGAAAACAGACAGGCCACTCTGTGTTCACAAGCAAAGACAGAGAAATATCAAGCAGATTGTTTCTGACAGAAATCATATCACAGCCGCACTTCCAGACAAAGTCCGTGTGAATGAAATGATACACTTTCTGTTTCCTATCTTCCCCTTTAACAAAAAGGGAGTATATCAAAGGTACATTGAAGGTGACAGCTCAATGCAAGGTGGTTAGAAAGATTTTATAAGCTTGGTTTCCCTTTGGAGATATTAAAGAATCAGCAACAGTTCATCGATTTAGATGCTGTATGTAGCTATTCCTCTTGATTTTAATGAATTTCCAGGTTCCTAAATACTGCAACATATAAGTACTCTATGTTCAGTGAAGGTTGTGTCAAAATAGAAAATTAAAGTCATGAGCAGTCTTTATGTCACATGGAAAGATAGAATAGCCTAATTTGGACTTCTCTAAACTTTATTAAGCAATGATTAGCTGAAAAAGTAGCTTCCTAAATGTAAACTCATGCCAGAATATAGGCAGAAGTTATTTTTAGAGGCCACCTAATGCTTTATTTGTATAAATTAATGGATACAGAAGTGACATAAAAAATAAACATTTCTCCTCAATGAGTATAGTTTGGAGGGGAAATGATATTTGTATCCACTACATACATAATTTTTCCAATGCTTTCCTCATTAGTCATCAATGAACGTGAATTTAAACCAATCCTATCACGGCATAACTAAATTATTTTAATTATTCTTTTTTAAACATTTTTGTTTTTCATTGGTTTCATGGAGAGTACTTAAATATTATGTCACAAGGACAGTAAGTCAAACCATTAAACTAATGCATAAGTTCTAACCAACTGTTGTTTTCAGAAGTAAAAAAAAAAAATCCAGTACAACCTGCTGTGAGCCCAACTGTTGGATGGTAGACCAACAACAATGATCATTCCCAAAGGGGAAGAGAGAAGGGCACCAAGCAAATATTCAGCAAGCTTCATTTCTCACCAGAAGGCTCAGAATAAGCTTTATGCAAAGATCAACAGTTTACTTTAGAAGTAAATAGCAAGAAACTGACTCTGAAATTATACTACAAATTTGATTGCTTTAAATAATCTTTCAGTTGTTCCTCTAATTTTCTTATACACTGTCTCCATTTTCAGCCAAACTTCAGTTCTGTAAGTCAAAAGTTATAAAGTAGATTTTTGAAGAAAGATTCTATTTTTCTCATAGAAATTAGCTTATAGTTGAGGAATGTATTCTTAACCAAAAAGTCCCATCAGTCTGTTTTTTGTTTGTCCCTTTTTTCTTTGTTTGTTTGTCTTGTTTCTTAAGTTTCACATATGATTGAAATAGGTGAAGGGGGTTAAGAGTACACATGAGCACTGAGTAGTGTATAGAATTGTTGAATCACTATATTGGACCCTTGAAACTAATATAACAATGTATGTTAATTACACTGGAATAAATAAATATCATGTCACCAAAATAATATCCTAAAAAGAGTTGTAACAACTATAAACTTCTATAATAACTTAGAATAGTACAATCATCCCCCATCTTAAGCAATTATTAATATGCTATATACAAGACTCATTCAAAGGGCCCTTGTGTCCTAACTTTATGAAATAAATTTGACTTAAAACTAATATAACGTAATAGAAGTTAGAACGTAATAGAATGGTCTTATCCACCATTAATGTTATCTTTTTTGAATTTAGATGGACTCTTTTTTTTACATAATTTGCTCAGAAATCTTTATATATACAAGGGAATCTATACAAAAGTATTCCCTCTTTTTTCTCCACAAAATTTTGTAAAGTTAATCAAATCATATAAATCACTCTACAATTCATAAGTTCATAAGCTGCCTCAAAGCACTTTTGTAGGTGCTTAATAAGATTGTTGTTGGAGCCAACAATGGAACTATTTCTATGGCGGGGCAGTGGCTGTGGGCAAGAATGGAGCATTTTAATATTAAGAGATGACCCAATAGTCCTCTGATTCATATTTCTTACTTCTATCATTTATCCTGTGGTCCCCAACCTGAGTACCACAAAGATAGTCATGGGAAGTAAAGCAAACTACTCAGTGTGAAACACGGGGTGTCAGGAAGCACATAGAAGAGACACTTAATACGAACTCGGGGGTCAGGAAAACCCTCCAGGAGGAAATGATACCATGGCTGACATCTAAGCCAAGACCTTAAGGACAAGTAGGAGTCAGTGGGACAAAATTTCTATCTGTTATAAGAACCTAATCTAGAATGCCTGAATCAAAAGACTAACTTGCTGTCCTTCACATTTCACAGGAATGCAGTATTTTTTTTTTAATTTTTTTTCAACGTTTATTTATTTTTGGGACAGAGAGAGACAGAGCACGAACGGGGGAGGGGCAGAGAGAGAGGGAGACACAGAATCGGAAACAGGCTCCAGGCTCTGAGCCATCAGCCCAGAGCCTGACGCGGGGCTCAAACTCCCGGACCGTGAGATCGTGACCTGGCTGAAGTCGGACGCTTAACCGACTGCGCCACCCAGGCGCCCCAGGAATGCAGTATTTAAGGGCTGGCCAGGAGATGATATGCTATAATAGTTACGAATACTGTCAAGGTCAGACTTCCTGGGCTCAAATTCCTGTGTTCCCTCTCAATTGTAGTATAACCATGGGCAGGTATCTTTTCTCTGTGCCTCAGTGAAGTTCCCTTATCTATAAAATGTAATAAAAGATAATACCTACCTCACCGTAGCATTGTATGATTTAAAACAGATAAGATGTGTGTCAGAAGAGCATTTAAATAAGAATTAAACACAGGTACTAGCATACCTGGATGGAAGGATGTATATTCGGTTCTTCCTAAACCCATCATACAGAAATTAAAACTATTAAAATATATATTGTCTTAGCAAACTGAGATATCTCCTGGTATAACATAAGATGTTTTATATTCTCTCCAACATAATTAAAACTTCAAAAAGCTGTCTATCTATCTATCTATCTATCTATCTATCTATCTAGTAAGAGAGAGAGAGAAAGAGAGAGAGAGAGAGATCAACATGGTGTTGATCCACTAAAATGACAGCTTCTTTGTTAGAGATGTTCTCATTTCTTATCTCCATCAAGTGGCCCATCAAACACCTGCACCCATCATTGTTTCTTATTGTTAGTCTACCTCTGGCAGTGAGGACTTCCTTACACCACAGGACTGTGTGGTCAGCGACAACACAACCCCATTAGCAGCCCAGAGCTTCTCTGTTGCTTGCTGGACTACTCTCTGCTTTCCCTGTTCTTTTCTTGCATCCTGGGCACAGCTGAAATAAAACACAGAGCTCTACCAACCTGTCATGCCACATATTCACACAGCCCAACCTCAACAGGGCTCTTGCTGCTCTAAGCAATCATTTTAGTAACCCCAACTCATTTCAATTCAGTACAATTTAACAAAAATGTACTATATGCAGAATACTTTGCTAGGGAATAAAGGATAAAGCTAAAATTAACCCACTCTCAAAGAACTTAGAATCTATCATGAGAGCAAAATACATGTGGCACATGCCTCGAAGGCAGGATGGGGAAAATGATAAAGGATTCCAAATCTTTTCTTCTCTCCTTCAGATCACCTCCTCAGGCTTCACCCTCAGCCAATAACCACAACCTATAGTTCACTGAGACTGTGGCTACTTGATATAAATCCTACAAAAACATTTTTCACCACCTCCATTTATTTCTAGTTTCTCATACCCATTAACTTTTATCTCCATTCTCTAAAAGTTTTACTTTGATCTATCTCCTGCTGCATATAAGGTATCTTCCTCCCATATTTATCTCCTCCTTGGCCAATACCTTCAACATTTTCTTCTCTGCCTTCCAACATGCACATTACTCCTCTTCCAAAAAGAAATCTTTGGGCATACTTCCCAGTCTTTATTTTCATTCAACCCATTTCACTTCCAAACCTACATAGATTTCACCATACATCTACAAACTTTTTTCACCCATACTCTCAAAACTATTCCCTCAGGCATCGCTAATGTCTTCATTATCAACAAAGTCAATATCTTTTCCTTTATGTTCCCTTTACTTGATGTCTCTATAGTTATGGATACAGACTATTATTCAATTCTTCTCAAAACTCTCTGCAGTTAGCTTGATGACACCACACAGGGATGGATTTGTTTTCAATTCTGCAACCAGTGCCTGCAAGTTTGTTTGATATTTCACATTCCTCCTAATCGTGAATTGCCTCCAAGGGCACTTCTAAGCCTCCAGTCTTCCCTTTCAATAGATTCCCATAAAGAACACATACAGTAACACCCCCTTATCTACAGGGGATATGTTTCAAGACCCTCAGTGGATGCCTGAAACCACAGACTGTACTAAAACCCATATACTATGCTTTTTTTTATACATACATATGATAATACTTAATTTATAAATTAGGCACAGTAAGAGGTTAACAGCAATAACTAAAAATAAAACAGAACAATTATAACAATATATTGTAATAAAAGTTATGTAAATGTATTTTTCTCTCAAAATATCTTATTGTATTTTACTCACCATTCTTTTAAAGATGATAAAATGTCTAGGTGATGAGATGAAGTGAGATGAACAATGTAAAAACATTGTGACATACCATTAGGATACTACTGACCTTCTGACATATCATCAGAATCACCTGCTTGCAGACTGGAGTTAGCAATAGGTAACTAAAACCGTGGAAAAGAGTGGACTACTGTCCATTCTCATGGCCAACCCCTGGACTGATGACTCCTGAATCCCCCATCCCCAGGGCTGTTGTCTTACAAATGCTGCCCCATCTACAACAATCTACTGACCAGAGCAGAAACTCTGAGATTAGACTACTTTTGACCCATCTTCCTGCACTGCTACTTTACTAGCAGTGTGTGATTGGAAATGATGTTTAATCTCTTGATTCCTCAGTTTATTCATCTTTAAATGGAAGGGAATTATAATATCTATCTTATAACATGGCTGTGAAGACTTAATGAGGTTATCCATGAACAGACAATACTTTGGTTGGTGCATAATATGCTGTTAATAAATATTAGCTCTAACAACATCAATAGCAAATTAATAAAAGTCCAGATTTAAAATTCCACGACTGTTAATAAAAACTACATGTTCAACTAAAACAAAAGTCTTCATGATCAAATAAAGACCTCTCCAAGATTACTGTTTTCTTACTAAATCCCTATAGTCATTTAGATTCAAACCTTAGCTTTACCCTTGATCAACATTATTTTTCATATGCGCATATAGAAACCAAGTTGTATTTTCTTCAGTGATTCTCCTTTTTGCTCCTGAGTGTTCATTGGTACTTCTAACATTCACCAAGGCCTACACCTCCCCATCCATCTTAAAGATCACAATACAGAATGAACTTTGTAGAGGGAGTAGCATCATCCCAGAATAGAAAACTTGCTTTATAACCAGCTTTTATAAGATACTAAATAAGTCTCTTAGCTTTAGGCTTCAGTTTCTTCATGTATTAACTCAAGGAAGCTGTGTTGTATTTTCTTTAAACAAGTTTTAAAATTTAATAATTCTCTGAAAGACTGTTATCTTGTTTAAAAAATACATGTACCATGTGGTCAAAAAGAATAAAACAGAAGTCACATTATTAAGGAACTGAGATATGGGACAAGAAAAAAGTTTCTAGGAAATTAGAAAAAAAAAGCAATGTTTCATCACATGGATACTGAGATTAAGCAGGGCCGCTGATAGTGACCTCTTTGACTCAAATACAAGGAACAGTGTTCTAAAGTAAAGTAGACTTGGAAGTAAGATTTCCTTGAAATAAGACCATTGAAAAAATCCGAGTGAGGATTCCTAACATTCTCCTGATAGTAAAATGATTGCTTCCTCAGTCTCCACAGACTGAAGGTTGGTGAAACAATCCAAGAATGGGACATTAGGATCTGCAATTTTAGAGGTCGAACAATGTGGCTATGGGAGTGGCTGGTGGATGAGAGTTTAGGAAATGTTACTGAAGAGAAGGAGAGGAAGCAACAGGGAGGCTGGGCTGAATGGGTTCCTTGTGTGTTCCTTCAGGTCATCTGAGATATGCAGAACTTGTGTTTATAGGAAAACTATGATCAAAGTGCCTAAAGAGGACTTAACTTCATGTCAGTAAACAAAAAGTAGGAGTAGAGGGCAACCCTGCTCCTACATATGGCACAACCTGACTAAGGGCAAACATGGCGGAGAAGTAGGGGGATCCATACTTCCCGTGTCTCTCAAACAAAGAAGTGCAGAATCCAAAGGACTTTGAACACCAGAGCCTGGGAGGAAAAGAGACTGAATCTAGTAGGAAGAAAATGGGGAAGCTAGAAAAAAGATAGGTGGGTAACTATAAACTTGGGGAGATAAAAGGCCACGTGGGCACAGAGGGGAGGAACCCCCTTCTGCAGAGAGACAAAGGAAAGAGAAAGAGTGGCTAGGGAAGTGTAGGAATGTATCTGGACAGGGGAAAGACCTCAGACTGAGACTGAGAGGGATCTGATCTCTAACTGCAGGGCTTTCTTAGGGCTGGAGCCAGCTCCCTATTCACGCACTAGGGAGGAGGGGAGCCAGAGGCCTGGGTGTGGTGGTAGGTCAGGGGCTCAGTCTGCAGCTGAAGAAAGCGGTTCCCTCCCTGGAGGGCTGTGCAATACACAGAGCCTGCCTGCGTCCACCACCCCCGGGGCACAGTGGCTGGGCCTTGAGGGCACAGCCTGCAGGAGGAAAAGAAGGCTGTCTACCTGGAGTGCTATGGGAAAAGACAAAGGCTGCCTGCATCCACCACCCTGGGGGCCCCTGGTGAGGGTGGCTCTCAGTCTGCAGTAGGAGAAGGCAGTCTTCCCTGTAGTGCATTGGCACAGACAAAGCCAACCGGGACCACGTATCCGGCTGCACTGAGAGGCGCTTCCCCAGTGCCTGAGTGCACAGAGTGGGACTTTGAATCCTAGCCAAGTGGGGGGCCAGGGGAGTTGGTGGAGTGAGTTGGTGGACCACCCAGGGGACACTGAGGACAACTCAAATGGAGTCCACCAGTCCGGCTCCATGGAGAAGAGACTGGGGGATCACCGTTACTCTCCCCCGCCACCACGACCAAGGCGGGGCCTCAGGTATCACTCCCGGGGACCATAGTGGAGGTGGGTCCAGATTACACCAAACCACGTACCTTTGCAATGGGTAACTGCATATCCACGGGAGAGGCACAGACCCCGCAGAAAGCTCCTCCCAACAAGCGCTGCAGCATTGCCTGCCTGGATTAACTCTAGGTCAATTCTGGATATATAGATATATTCACACCCCCATTTCTCCTCCTTATCTCTTCCCTCCCCTAGGCTGGTTACTCTGGTTATTAGTCTGTCTAAACAGACATATTTAATCCATTGTCTTGATACATGTTCTACACCTCCCTCTTTACACTCCTTTCTCTCTCTCTGGAATAATCAAGCCATATAGTTTCTCTGTCTAGGTAACTTTATCTTCGTTTTGTTTTCCCTGCCTCCTTCTTCATTTTCCTTTCTCTCTGTCTGGATTAAGCCTATTAGTCTCTCTGCCTAGTCAATGTTTATTTTTTTCTTCTCCCCACCCCCCCCCCATCATTTCTCTCTTTGTATGTGCTCTTCCATTAGCACTGCCTTCACCCTCTTCTTTCTTTGTAGTCAGTGTTTTGGGTTTTTTAGTCTTTAGTCTATAGTTTTTTGTTCTTGTGTATTTGTTTGTTTGTGTTATTTGTGTGCTTGTGTGTTTTTGTCTCCTGTTTGTCTGTTTTCCTTTACAGGGCTACTCCAAGGAACAAATCAAAGCACACCTGGTGGAGGGTCCAAAATATCATTAAGAGAAGGGTAATAAAATAACCAAAGTCACAACAACAGAGAGCAAGTAACAATTTCTGAAAAAACACCTCTTGAAGGGCCAGGCCCTGGACAGTGTATGACCCTCCTTTAATATAGCAGTGCTCAGAGGGGCAGAGCACACAACAAGCTTTTAAAATGGGTAAGGGACAGAAAACTAGACAAAATGACGAAATGGAAGAATTCTCCTCAAAAGAAATTCCAGGAAGTAGCGACAGCTAACGAATTGATCACAACCTATTCAAGCAATAAAACTGAACAAGAATTTAGAATAATAGTCATAAAATTAACTTCTGAGCTTGAAAAAAGCATAGAGGACAGCAGAGAATCTATTGCTACAAAGATCAGGGGACTAAAAAATAGCCATGATGAATTAAAAAATTGCTATAAAGGAGGTGCAAAATAAAACGGAGGTGGCCACAGTGCCGATTGAAGAGGTAAAGGAGAGAATAGATGAATTGGAAGATAAAATTATGGAAAAAGAGGAAGCTGAGAAAAAGAGAGATGAAAACATCCAGGAGTACAAGGGGAGAATTAGAGAACTAAGTAATGCAGTCAAATGGAACAATATCCATATCATAGGAATTCCAGAAGAAGAGAGAGAGACGGGGGCTGAAGGTGTACCTGAACAAATCATAGCTGAGAACTTCCCCGATCTGGGGAAGGAAACAGGCACTGAAATCCAAGATGCACAGAGAACTCCCTTCAGACGTAACTTGAATCGTTCTTCTGCACAATATATCATAGTGAAACTGGCAAAATACAAGGATAAAGAGAGAATTCTGAAAGCAGCTAGGGATAAATGGGTCTTAACATACAAAGGTACACACATAAGGTAGTAGCAGACCTATCTACTGAAACTTGGCAGGCCAGAAGGGAATGGCAGGAAATTGTCAATGTGATGAACAGAAAAAATATGCAGCCAGGAATCCTTTACCCATCAAGTCTATCATTCAAAATAGAAGCAGAGACAAAGGTTTTCCCAAACAAACACAAACTAAATTAATTCATCACCACTAAACCAGCCCTATAAGAGATCCTAAGGGGGACTCCGTGAGTGAAATGTTGCAAGGACCACAAAGTACCAGAGACACCACTACAAGCATGAAACCTACAGATATCACAATGACTCTAAACCCATATCTTTCAATAATAACACTGAATGTAAATGGACTAAATGCTCCAAGCAAAAGACATAGGGTATCAGAATGGATAAAAAAAACAAGACACATCTATTTTCTGTCCACCAGAGACCTATTTTAGACCTGAGGACACCTTCAGATTTAAAGTGAGGGGATGGAGAAATATCTATCATGCTACTGGAAGTCAAAGAAAGCTGGAGTAGCCATACTTATATCAGACAAACTAGATTTTAAATTAAAGGTTGTAACAAGAGATGAAGAAGGGCATTATATAATAATTGCAGGGCCTATCTATCAGGAAGAGCTAACAATTACAAATGTCTATGCACCAAATTCAAAAGCACCCAAATACATAAAACAATTAATCACAAACATAAGCAACCTTATTGATAAGAATGTGATAATTGCAGGGGACTTTAATACCCCATGTACAACAGTGGATACATCATCTAGACAGAGAATCAATAAAGAAACAAGGTCCCTGAATGACACATTGGATCAGATGGACTTGACAGATATATTTAGAACTCTGCTTTCCAAAGCAACAGAATATACTTTCTTCTCGAGTGCACATGGAACATTCTCCAAGACACATCACATACTGGGTCACAAAACAGCCCTTAATAAGTATAAAAGAATTGAAATCATACCATGCACACTCTCAGATCATAATGCTATGAAACTTGAAATCAACCACAGGAAAAAGTCTGGAAAACCTCCAAAAGCATTAGAGAAGAAATTAAAAAATATATGGAAACAAATGAAAATGAAAACACGACAATTCAAATGCTTTGAGATGCAGCAAAGGCAGTTCTGAGAGGAAAATACATTGCAACCCATGCCTATCTCAAGAAACAAGAAAAATACAAAATACAAATCAAACAGCACACCTAAAGGAACTAGAAGCAGAACAGCATAGACACCCCAAACCCAGCAGAAGAAGAGAAATAATAAATATCAGAGCAGAAATAAGCAATATAGAATCTAAAAAAATAGTAGAGCAGATCAATGAAACCAAGAGTTGGTTTTTTGAAAAAATAAACA
Source organism: Prionailurus viverrinus (assembly GCF_022837055.1). NCBI lineage: Eukaryota > Metazoa > Chordata > Mammalia > Carnivora > Felidae > Prionailurus > Prionailurus viverrinus. The sequence continues at coordinate 85,586,690 of NC_062570.1, forward strand.
AAATTGATAAACCTCTAGCCAGGCTTCTCAAAAAGAAAAGGAGACAACCCAAATAGATAAAATCATGAATGAAAATGGAATTATTACAACCAATCCCTCAGAAATACAAGCAATTATCAGGGGACACTATGAAAAATTATATGCCAACAAACTGGACAACCTGGAAAAAATGGACAAATTACTAAACACCCACACACTTCTAAAACTCAAATAGGAAGAAATAGAAAATTTGAACAGACCCATAACCAGTGAAGAAATTGAATCAGTTATCAAAAATCTCCCAACAAATAAGAGTCCAGGACCAGGTGGCTTCCCTGGGGAATTATACCAGACATTTAAAGCAGATATAATACCTATTCTTCTCAAGCTGTTCCAAAAAATAGAAAGGTAAGGAAAACTTCCAGACTCATTCTATGAAGCCAGCATTACTTTGATTCCTAAACCAGAGACCCATCAAAAAAAGAGAACTACAGGCCAATATCCCTGATGAATCTGGATGCAAAAATTCTCAACAAGATACTAGCAAATCGGATTCAACAGCATATAAAAAGAATTATTCACCATGATCAAGTGGGATTCATTCCTGGGCTGCAGGGCTGGTTCAATATTCGCAAATCAATCAGTGTGATACATCACATTAATAAAAGAAAAGATAAGAACCATATGATTCTGTCAATCGATGCAGAAAAAGCATTTGACAAAATTCAGCATCCTTTCTTAATAAAAACCCTCGAGAAAGTCGGGAAAGAAGGAACACATAGAAGGAACATATTCTGGATATGTAGAAATAAAAAGACTCTTACTGCGATAATACTAGATTTCAGAAGCTAAAAATAAAACCCATGCCTAATAATAAGAATATATAACAAGACTTTGTTTCAGGGCACATTATCATATTCAAGGAAAAATGCTTTATACAAAATAATTACAAATCAAAATAAATCAGAAGTTCAACTTTATCCTGCAAAAAAGATTTATTTAGTGTTTTAAATAAATAAGAACTTAAGGTATATGTTTTATATCCAATATCTGTAGTTCTTCCTCTAATTTTATAGTTTTTTTCATAAGCCATAAAGATCTGTTCCAAGTATCAATGACATCAAAGATGTATTAGTTTTTTATTGTTGTGTAACAAATTATCACAAATTCAGCAGCTAAAAGCTCACTAATACATATTATCTCATAGTTTCCATGAATGTGGAATCCAGGAGTAGCCTGATTGGGTCTTCTGCTTGGGATCTCACAAGGCTGCAATCAAGATGTCAGCTAGGATGTGTTTTCATCTGGAGGCTCAACTGGGGAATTCACTTCCAAGCTCTTTCAGGTTGTTGGAAAAATTCCTTTTCCTGCAACTGCATGTGTAAGGCCCTTTCAGATGCTACCTACAGTTCCCTGCTGCGTGTCCCTCTCCACAGAGAGTTCACATTATAGCAGTTTGCCTCTAGAAAGCCAGTAAGTAAGTTTCTCACTCTACTCTGCTAAGATAGAGTCTCATATATAATGTTATGTAACAAGAGACTGACATCTAATCATTTTTCCATATTCTATTATTTTTTAATGTTTATTTATTTTTGAGAGAGAGAGAGAAAGAGAGAGCATGAGCAGAGGAGGGGCAGAGAGAGAGGGAGACCCAGATTCCAAAGCAGGCCCCACACTCCAGTTGTCAGCACAGAGCCCAATGCGGGGCTTGAACCCACAAACTGTGGGATCACGACCTGAGCCAAAGTCAGATGCTTAACCAGCTGAGCCACCCAGGTACCCCATATTCTATAATTTAGAAGCTAGTCCCAGGTTCTGCCCACACTGAAGGGGCAAACAGAGCATGGAATCAAAAGAGCATGACTCTGTGAGGGCTACCTTATGGTGTGTCCCTCACAAAAGACAAACTGACCTAACCAATTTCCTTCTGAAAAATATTTTTAGTGAGTAGTAATTTAAATGTTTTTTTTTACTTTTAAGCTTTAAATATTTTTATTTCAAAGAATTCTGAAAGCAATCTATAATAATACCTAAAAAATTTTAAATGTATGAATATTCACATGATCAGGCAATTCCCTAGAACATCTCTGACCCAAAGCTACTGTTTTGAATATGAATTTTTAAAAGTAATCTTCGATTAGTTCTATTTTGTTTGGCTTTCATTATGAATACGAGAGATATTCAGATTATGTAAACTAATACTTATGCCTGCTTTATTATTTAAAAACCTACTACACAAATGCATAGATCAATGGAACATAATAGAGTCCAGAAACACACTCATGTGTGTATGGAAATATGATATATGACAAAGGTGATATTAAAAACTTTAGTGAGGAACTATGGGCTATTCAATAAATGATGCTACAGCAGTAAAATTCTACATACAAAAAATAATAAATCTCATACTTTCCTGTACAGTTGAAATGTTTTACAGTTATAAAACAAAAAATATTCTACCTCATTATTAAAGTATGCATGTACACACACAAACAAATCTATTCTAGCTTGATTAAAACCTAAATGCACTCAGACCAACTTTAAAATATTTAGCACAAGCCATAAAATAAAATATTGATAAATCTTACTAATTTTTTTCAAAATTGTTTTTTCTTTTTTTTTTTTAATTTTTAATGTTTATTTTTGAAGAAGGGAGAGACAGAAGAGAAAGAATGAGCGGGGGAGGGGAAGAGAGGGAGACACAGAACCCAAGTGGGCTCCAGGCTCTGAGCTATCATCACAGGGCCGGATGTGTGGCTCAAACTCATGAGCCATGTGATCATGATCTGAGCCAAAGTCGGAGGCTTAACTGACTGAACCACCCAGGAACCCCAAGTCTTCCTAATTTTTTAAAAATCTGTTCAACAAAAGATATAAAAAACAAGCTTGGGAGAAAATATTTGCAAAGCACAGTAGGATTACTCTCTAAAATAACATAAAGAAGTACCACCAATCAATAAGAAAATAGAGACCTAATAGAAAATAGGTAAAGATAGGGCATCTGGGTTTCTCAGTCAGTTAAGCATTGGACTCTGATTTTGGCTTAAGTCATGATCTCAGGGTTTGTGAGATCAAGCCTTGAGTCGTATTCTGTGCTGACAGCACCAAGCCTGCCTGGAATTCTCTCTCTGCTCCTCCCCTACTTGTGCTCTCTCTCTCTCTCTCTCTCTCTCTCTCTCTCTCTCTCATAAAATAAATAAATAAACATTTTTAAAAGAATAGGTAAGGAAAGCAATTTACAGAAATGGAAACAAGCATGACAAATAATTGTGAAAAGATGCTCTACTTCATTAGTAGTCTGAGAAGGGAAAATATTAATACTACTAATAATAATAATAATAATGTACTATTTTACATCCATCAGATTAGCAAAAATCAAACTGATAATATGCCATCCCTTATGCTGTAAATAGAACCACCTTAGAGAACTATGTGACCATATCAAATAAGGTTGAAATTATTTGTACTCTTTATTCATAATAATTCCAGTTTAATGTATACACCCTAGAGAAACTCTTATATTCATGCACTGCAAGAACAGTCAAGAAATATTAATTGTTTGTAATATTATGCTGTAATTAAAACTAGTAATAAACCTTTAGTAATATTATGTAGCAGATAGCTTTACATTCACCATCTTGGATAAATCTCAAAAACAGAATGCTGAGCAAAAAAAGAAAATTATAAAATGTAATAGTGAAAAACTGCAAGTTGCAAATGTCTACCAAGGCAGAACAGATAAACTGTGCTACAGTCACAATCATACAGTAATTAAATTTAATTAGAGAAAATACATAACCATAGATAAATCTTAAAAACATATTGACTCCTAAAAGCAAGAAATCAAATAGTATGTTCAGCATGAGATCATTTATATAAAGATTGAAAACATGCAAAACCATATCATATGTTGTTTCTAGAATAACAATATAAAAATACGCATGTGAATAATGAACACTAACTCAGAATAGAGGTATAATCTGGAAAACAAGGGAAAATGTGACGAAAGAATGATACATTGGGATCTCCAAATATAGCAGTAATTTGTAATTTCTGTAATTTGTAGTTTCTGTGATTTCTGAAATATGCTGTATTCCTTTTAGTTTGAAATATTTCAAAATAATTTTTATTTTTTTATTTTTTTTATTTTTTTAATTTTTTTTTTTATTTTTTTATTTTTTTTTTTTCTGAAATTTATTGACAAATTGGTTTCCATACAACACCCAGTGCTCATCCCAAAAGGTGCCCTCCTCAATACCCATCACCCACCCTCTCCTCCCTCCCACCCCCCATCAACCCTCAGTTTGTTCTCAGTTTTTAACAGTCTCTTATGCTTTGGCTCTCTCCCTTTCTAACCTCTTTTTTTTTTTTTTTTCCTTCCCCTCCCCCATGGGTTCCTGTTAAGTTTCTCAGGATCCACATAAGAGTGAGACCATATGGTATCTGTCTTTCTCTGTATGGCTTATTTCACTTAGCATCACACTCTCCAGTTCCATCCACGTTGCTACAAAAGGCCATATTTCATTTTTTCTCATTGCCATGTAATATTCCATTGTGTATATAAACCACAATTTCTTTATCCATTCATCAGTTGATGGACATTTAGGCTCTTTCCATAATTTGGCTATTGTTGAGAGTGCTGCTATGAACATTGGGGTACAAGTGGCCCTATGCATCAGTGCTCCTGTATCCCTTGGATAAATTCCTAGCAGTGCTATTGCTGGGTCATAGGGTAGGTCTATTTTTAATTTTCTGAGGAACCTCCACACTGCTTTCCAGAGCGGCTGCACCAATTTGCATTCCCACCAACAGTGCAAGAGGGTTCCCGTTTCTCCACATCCTCTCCAGCATCTATAGTCTCCTGATTTGTTCATTTTGGCCACTCTGACTGGCGTGAGGTGATACCTGAGTGTGGTTTTGATTTGTATTTCCCTGATAAGGAGCGACGCTGAACATCTTTTCATGTGCCTGTTGGCCATCCGGATGTCTTCTTTAGAGAAGTGTCTATTCATGTTTTCTGCCCATTTCTTCACTGGGTTATTTGTTTTTCGGGTGTGGAGTTTGGTGAGCTCTTTATAGATTTTGGATACTAGCCCTTTGTCCGATATGTCATTTGCAAATATCTTTTCCCATTCCGTTGGTTGCCTTTTAGTTTTGTTGGTTGTTTCCTTTGCTGTGCAGAAGCTTTTTATCTTCATAAGGTCCCAGTAATTCACTTTTGCTTTTAATTCCCTTGCCTTTGGGGATGTGTCGAGTAAGAGATTGCTACGGCTGAGGTCAGAGAGGTCTTTTCCTGCTTTCTCCTCTAAGGTTTTGATGGTTTCCTGTCTCACATTTAGGTCCTTTATCCATTTTGAGTTTATTTTTGTGAATGGTGTGAGAAAGTGGTCTAGTTTCAACCTTCTGCATGTTGCTGTCCAGTTCTCCCAGCACCATTTGTTAAAGAGGCTGTCTTTTTTCCATTGGATGTTCTTTCCTGCTTTGTCAAAGATGAGTTGGCCATACGTTTGTGGGTCTAGTTCTGGGGTTTCTATTCTATTCCATTGGTCTATGTGTCTGTTTTGGTGCCAATACCATGCTGTCTTGATGATGACAGCTTTGTAGTAGAGGCTAAAGTCTGGGATTGTGATGCCTCCTGCTTTGGTCTTCTTCTTCAAAATTCCTTTGGCTATTCGGGGCCTTTTGTGGTTCCATATGAATCTTAGGATTGCTTGTTCTAGTTTCGAGAAGAATGCTGGTGCAATTTTGATTGGGATTGCATTGAATGTGTAGATAGCTTTGGGTAGTATTGACATTTTGACAATATTTATTTTTCCAATCCATGAGCAGGGAATGTCTTTCCATTTCTTTAAATCTTCTTCAATTTCCTTCAGAAGCTTTCTATAGTTTTCAGCATACAGATCCTTTACATCTTTGGTTAGATTTATTCCTAGGTATTTTATGCTTCTTGGTGCAATTGTGAATGGGATCAGTTTCTTTATTTGTCTTTCTGTTGCTTCATTGTTAGTGTATAAGAATGCAACTGATTTCTGTACATTGATTTTGTAGCCTGCAACTTTGCTGAATTCCTGTATCAGTTCTAGCAGACTTTTGGTGGAGTCTATCGGATTTTCCATGTATAATATCATGTCATCTGCAAAAAGCGAAAGCTTGACTTCATCTTGGCCAATTTTGATGCCTTTGATTTCCTTTTGTTGTCTGATTGCTGATGCTAGAACTTCCAGCACTATGTTAAACAGCAGCGGTGAGAGTGGGCATCCTTGTCGTGTTCCTGATCTCAGGGAAAAAGCTTTCAGTTTTTCCCCGTTGAGGATGATGTTAGCTGTGGGCTTTTCATAAATGGCTTTTATGATCTTTAAGTATGTTCCTTCTATCCCGACTTTCTCAAGGGTTTTTATTAAGAAAGGGTGCTGGATTTTGTCGAAGGCCTTTTCTGCATCGATTGACAGGATCATATGGTTCTTCTCTCTTTTTTTGTTAATGTGATGTATCACGTTGATTGATTTGCGAATGTTGAACCAGCCTTGCATCCCAGGAATGAATCCCACTTGATCATGGTGAATAATTCTTTTTATATGCCGTTGAATTCGATTTGCTAGTATCTTATTGAGAATTTTTGCATCCATATTCATCAGGGATATTGGCCTGTAGTTCTCTTTTTTGACTGGGTCTCTGTCTGGTTTAGGAATCAAAGTAATACTGGCTTCATAGAATGAGTCTGGAAGTTTTCCTTCCCTTTCTATTTCTTGGAATAGCTTGAGAAGGATAGGTATTATCTCTGCTTTAAACGTCTGGTAGAACTCCCCTGGGAAGCCATCTGGTCCTGGACTCTTATTTGTTGGGAGATTTTTGATAACCAATTCAATTTCTTCGCTGGTTATGGGTCTGTTCAAGCTTTCTATTTCCCCATGATTGAGTTTTGGAAGTGTGTGGGTGTTTAGGAATTTGTTCATTTCTTCCAGGTTATCCAGTTTGTTGGCATATAATTTTTCATAGTATTCTCTGATAATTGCTTGTATCTCTGAGGGATTGGTTGTAATAATTCCATTTTCATTCATGATTTTATCTATTTGGGTCATCTCCCTCTTCTTTTTGAGAAGCCTGGCTAGAGGTTTGTCAATTTTGTTTATTTTTTCAAAAAACCAACTCTTGGTTTCGTTGATCTGCTCTACAGTTTTTTTAGATTCTATATAGTTTATTTTTGCTCTGATCTTTATTATTTCTCTTCTTCTGCTGGGTTTAGGCTGCCTTTGCTGTTCTGCTTCTATTTCCTTTAGGTGTGCTGCTAGATTTTGTATTTGGGATTTTTCTTGTTTCTTGAGATAGGCCTGGATTGCAATGTATTTTCCTCTCAGGACTGCCTTTGCTGCGTCCCAAAGCGTTTGGATTGTTGTATTTTCATTTTCATTTGTTTCCATATATTTTTTAATTTCTTCTCTAATTGCCTGGTTGACCCACTCATTCGTTAGTAGGGTGTTCTTTAACCTCCATGCTTTTGGAGGTTTTCCAGACTTTTTCCTGTGGTTGATTTCAAGCTTCATAGCATTGTGGTCTGAAAGTAAGCATGGTATAATTTCAATTCTTGTAAACTTATGAAGGGCTGTTTTGTGACCCAGTATATGATCTATCTTGGAGAATGTTCCATGTGCACTCGAGAAGAAGGTATATTCTGTTGCTTTGGGATGCAGAGTTCTAAATATATCTGTGAAGTCCATCTGATCCAATGTCTCATTCAGGGCCCTTGTTTCTTTATTGACCGTGTGTCTAGATGATCTATCCATTTCTGTAAGTGGAGTGTTAAAGTCCCCTGCAATTACCACATTCTTATCAATAAGGTTGCTTATGTTTATGAGTAATTGTTGTATATATTTGGGGGCTCCGGTATTCGGCGCATAGACATTTATAATTGTTAGCTCTTCCTGATGGATAGACCCTATAACTATTATATAATGTCCTTCTTCATCTCTTCTTACAGTCTTTAATTTAAAGTCTAGTTTGTCTGATATAAGTATGGCTACTCCAGCTTTCTTTTGGCTTCCAGTCGCATGATAAATAGTTCTCCATCCCCTCACTCTCAATCTAAAGGTGTCCTCAGGTCTAAAATGAGTCTCTTGTAGACAGCAAATAGATGGGTCTTGTTTTTTTATCCATTCTGATACCCTATGTCTTTTGGTTGGCGCATTTAATCCATTTACATTCAGTGTTATTATAGAAAGATACGGGTTTAGAGTCATTGTGATGTCTGTATGTTTTATGCTTATAGTGATGTCTCTGGGACTTTGTCTCACAGGGTCCCCCTTAGGATCTCTTGTAGGGCTGGTTTAGTGGTGACAAATTCCTTCAGTTTTTGTTTGTTTGGGAAGACCTTTATCTCTCCTTCTATTCTAAATGACAGACTTGCTGGATAAAGGATTCTTGGCTGCATATTTTTTCTGTCTAGCACCCTGAAAATCTCGTGCCAATTCTTTCTGGCCTGCCAAGTTTCAAAAGAGAGATCAGTCACGAGTCTTATAGGTCTCCCTTTATATGTGAGGGCACGTTTACCCCTTGCTGCTTTCAGAATTTTCTCTTTATCCTTGTATTTTGCCAGTTTCACTATGATATGTCGTGCAGAAGATCGATTCAAGTTACGTCTGAAGGGAGTTCTCTGTGCCTCTTGGATTTCAATGCCTTTTTCCTTCCCCAGTTCAGGGAAGTTCTCAGCTATGATTTCTTCAAGTACCCCTTCAGCACCTTTCCCTCTCTCTTCCTCCTCTGGGATACCAATTATGCGTATATTATTTCTTTTTAGTGTATCACTTAATTCTCTAATTTTCCCCTCATACTCCTGGATTTTTTTATCTCTCTTTTTCTCAGCTTCCTCTTTTTCCATAACTTTATCTTCTAATTCACCTATTCTCTCCTCTGCCTCTTCAAGCCGAGCTGTGGTGGTTTCCATTTTGTTATGCATTTCGTTTAAAGCGTTTTTCAGCTCCTCGTGACTGTTCCTTAGTCCCTTGATCTCTGTAGCAAGAGATTCTCTGCTGTCCTGTATACTGTTTTCAAGCCCAGCGATTAATTTTATGACTATTATTCTAAATTCACTTTCTGTTATATTATTTAAATCCTTTTTGATCAGCTCATTAGCTGTTGTTATTTCCTGGAGATTCTTCTGAGGGGAGTTCTTCCGCTTGGTCATTTTGGATAGTCCCTGGCGTGGTGAGGACCTGCAGGGCACTTCCCCTGTGCTGTGGTGTATACCTGGAGTTGGTGGGCGGGGCCGCAGTCAGACCTGATGTCTGCCCCCAGCCCACCGCTGGGGCCACAGTCAGACTGGTGTGTGCCTTCTCTTCCCCTCTCCTAGGGGCGGGATTCACTGTGGGGTGGTGTGGCTCGTCTGGGCTACTTGCACCCTGCCAGGCTTGTGATGCTGGGGATCTGGCGTATTAGCTGGGGTGGGTAGGCAAGGTGCTCGGGGGCAGGAGGGGCAGGCTTAGATCGCTTCTCCTTAGGTGATCCACTTCAGGAGGGGCCCTGTGGCAGCGGGAGGGAGTCAGATCCGCTGCCGGAGGTTTGGCTCCGCAGAAGCGCAGAGTTGGGTGTTTGCGCGGAGCGAGCAAGTTCCCTGGCAGGAACCGGTTCCCTTTGGGATTTCGGCTGGGGGATGGGCGGGGGAAATGGCGCTGGCGAGCGCCTTTGTTCCCCACCAAACTGAGCTCTGTTGTCAGGGGGCTCAGCAGCTCTCCCTCCCTTTGTCCTCCAGCCTTCCCGCTTTCCGAGCAGAGCTGTTAATTTCTGACCTCCCAGACGCTAAGTCGCGCTTGCTGTCGGAACACAGTCCGCCCGGCCCCTCCGCTTTTGCAAGCCCGACTCGGGGGCTCTGCTTGGCCGGCGAGCCGCCCCTCCGCCCCGGCTCCCTCCCGCCAGTCCGTGGAGCGCGCACCGCCTCGCCGCCCTTCCTACCCTCTTCCGTGGGCCTCTCGTCTGCGTTTGGGCCGGCGACTCTGTTCTGCTAATCCTCTGGCGGTTTTCTGGGTTATTTAGGCAGGTGTAGATGGAATCTAAGTGATCAGCAGGACGTGCGGTGAGCCCAGCGTCCTCCTAAGCCGCCATCTTGCCGCAACTCTCGCTCTCAAAATAATTTTTAGAAGAATAAAACTACCAGATCTTTCCCCGGTATTGCTTTTCAGTTCCATTTTTGTCCTTTGTCCTTTCTAATATACTTTATTGCTCTTTCTTTCCTAATTTTTAGTATTGAAAATAGTGAATAACCTTTGGTTTTCAAGGGCACTTGGGTGGGGACATTTAATATTTAGGGTAAAGACATTCTAAGTGAAGATGTTTTTACTTCAGTAAATGTTTATCAAATGGCAAGTTCCATAAAGGAGAGATAATCTCTTGTTATTCTTTCCCTTTTGTCCCAATATATGGCAACAGGTCTACATATGCACAACATGTGCGCTGTAAGTGTTTGTTTTTACATATCTTGGAAAACAAAATCAGCACTTCAGAACTTAAAGTATCCATATCTTCATGGTCATGTTGTTTTTAAAAAATATTTAATTATTTTACCATCAAAAATAAACATAAATGGCCTACTGATTTTCATCTGCTCTTTCCTATACACAGTAGACTTACTATATTCACAGGAAAGAGAACGTTACTGAAAACAACGTCTGGCTAGCATGGTTTTAAAACTACAGAACAATTCTTTTACTGATATTTACACATAACTGAATATTTATCTAGTAATGATATACATACACACACTGAATATACATGTAATTATATACTTCAAATTTTCATATTTTGATAGAATAGTGATAATGGTCCATTCATTTTTGTCCACAAATGAGCCTGAAAAAAGAGATAGCAAAGCAACTCCAAAGATAACCCCAAAGAGGAAAGATTTTTGGTGAGTCGGATTTGAGTAACACAAGGAACCATCAGGGCAGGGAATAGTCCAGGAGACACCACCATCCAGTATGCTTGCGGTAGACAGCCTTTAAGATAGTCCCAAAGATCCCTGACTCCTGGTATTTACATCCTTGAGTAGTTCCTTCCTGTTATAGACTGAATTTTGACTCCTCAAAATTCTTATAGTGAAGCCCTAACCCCCAATGTGACTGTATTTGGAAATAGGGCCTTTAAGGAGGTAAGGTTAAATGAGGTCATAAGGGTAGGGCTTAATCCAACAGAACTAGTGTCCTTCTAAGAAGAGGAAGAGACATCAGATCTCTCTCTCTCTCTCTCTCTCTCTCTCTCTCTCTGCATGCACATGAAGGCCATGTAACACAGCAAGAAGGTGGCAAGCCAGGAAGTGAAACGTCAGCAAAAACAGAATTTTCCAGGACCTTGATCTTGGATTTCTAGCCTCTATAATGTGAAAAAATAAATTTCTGTTAAGTCACCAAGTTTGTAATGTTCTGTTATGGCAGTCTGAGCTGACTAATACACTTTCCTCATTGTATCACATTTGGCCTGTGAGATCAATAAAAGATGGCAAAAGCGATGGTATTTCACTTCTAAGATTAGGTTATAAGAGACACTATGGCTTTCTGCCTCTCTTTCTCTGGTCACTCACCCTGGGGGAAGTCAGCTGAAATACAATAAGGAACCTTATGAAGAAGTCTGGGCATCTAGAAAATGAGGTCTACTGCCAACAGTCACATGAGTAAACTTGGAAGCAGATCCTCCAGTCCCACTTAAGCCTTCACATGACTAAACCCCTGGCTGATAGCTTGACTACAACCTCATGAAGGACCCTGAGACAGAATCACCCATATGAGTTGTTTCTGGATTCCTGACCCTCAGAAACTGTGCTAAATCATAAATGTTCATTGTTTTAAGCCGTAGATATGGCCTGAAGGTTTGTGTCCCTCCAAAATTCGTATGTTGAAATCCTAAACCCCAATATGATAAATGGGGGGTAGGTTAGGAAGTGATTAGATCATAAAGCCAGAACCCATTAAAGGAATGAGATTAGTGCTATTCTGAAAGAGGCTACACAGAGCTCCCTAGCTTCTTCCACGATGTGAAGATACAGTGAAAATTTTGTGACCTGGGAAAGGTCCCTCGCCCGATCTTGGACTTCCAGCTTCCAGAAATGTAAGAAATAAATTTCTGTTGCTTATAAGCCTTATAAGGCTGTTATAGCAGCCAAAATTGACTAAGTTAATTTAGGATAATTTTTTGCTAAGCAATAACATACCACTTTATTCAAAACCAGCTTAAAAGTCTGCTTCTAGGGGCACCTGGGTGCCTCAGTCAGTTAAGTGTCTGACTTTGGCTCTGGTCATGATCTCGCAGTTCATGGTTCAAGCCCCATGTCAAGCTCTGTGCTAAGAGCTTGGACCCTGGCACCTGCTTCAGATTCTCTGTCTCCCTCTTTCTCTCTGCTTCTCCCCCATTTGCACTCTCTCCCAAAACAAATAAATAAACATTTAAAAAATGTCTGCAGCTAAATTTATCTATTTGATATGATGCCTATCATTTTATTCCATGATGATTAATAATTACTGTCTTCACTATAATCCTTCATAATCATCAACCAATCAGATGGAAACACAACCATAAGGAGTTGAATCAGTGGTATTTAGTTTTACACAAGCCCTGATTTTAAGAAAGACTGACATCTTAAGTTTTAGTTATCTTCTATCTACCAATAGTCCAATATTATAGATGAAAACTGTTTTAAGTGATCCTCCGTTGTGATTCAAATCTCATTCATTATCCCAAAGTTTAAGAAACATTTTACATCCTCCCCTTAATTCTATTTAACTATATTTAAGACATCAGAAGATACTAGATCTTCCTTTTTTCTTTTTCTTTTCTTTTGTAATATAGTTAAGTTCATTTATTACTGTTAAACAGACTTTTAGCCATATTGAAAATTGTTTCCCAGTAATAATGGGTTTTCACTGAAATGTTTCATTTTTTTTCTTTTCTCCTACTCATCAGCTGTTCTTCTGTTTCCTTTCCTCCAGCTGCTTATGTTATTACATGTTTAATTTTCCTTTTCTCTTGTTGATCTTCTTCCCCTCTGACGTTTTCCTCATAGCAACAAACCCATTTGATTGCATGGGTTTTAAATAAGAGCCATATTTTTCTTACTGTATTTATGGATTTTGCCTTTTCATCATGACCTTCTGAAATGACTTATGTACTCTTGAACTCTACTTGAGAGATAATTGCAGAAACTTTGGGCAAAGGGATTGTTATTTCAGGGATACGAGTGCAGCAGTATGGATAAAAGGATGCATACATCCTCAATAATGTGCTTTCTAATGTCAGTCTTCAGAAGAAATGGCTATGTGTAATATATTTTTATCAATACTGCAAAGTTAGGGTACAAAGTAGGTTTCCAAGTAGGTGAAGCCAACTGGATGTCAGCCACTGTGTAAAGAGCCTTTGGAGATTTTGGTGGTAGAAATTAAGAAGCAAGGCCACACCAATTCTGAGAACATTAACTGATCAAGACGATCTAAGTGGCTAAAGGTCTACTATGTAAGTAAAAACCAAATTATATACTCATTTTAAAAACCCTCTGTGTTCTTAAATATATTTTACTATGGCAGACTGCCATATTTAGATATTAATATTAATATTAATATTAATATTAATATTAATATTAATATTATGAGCCTGAGTTTCCTTGGTTGTAAAGTGGGAATAATAACTCCCTTAAAGAGAGGTGATAATGATTAAATGAGACAATGCAGGTGTGGCACATGGAAAGTGCTCAATTAATGGCGGCTCCTTTAAATTCCTCAAATCAGTGGTGAAAAGGAGAGTAGCATGAGTAAGAAAAAGTATTAGATTTCCCTCAGATGACATGAGCAGAATGTATTTTTCTTCCATTAATTCTCGGATCTTAAGCCTACCATAAAGTGTTTGTGCTAAATTACTGTTCACCATGTTTTTTATTATATAATGTTTAGCACAGTGACATCTATAAAATCATTTAGATGGGGGAGACTGACATATACATAGGTAACGAGTACAGAAGGTGAATCAAATATAAAGTGCTATGTGAACCCCTTATCAGATACATCTTTGCATGTATCTTCTACATTCAGTAGGTTGGCTTTATGTTTTGTTGATGGTTTCCTTCACTGTGCAGAGGCTTTTTCTTTTGGTTAATTTCCAAAATATATAAAGAATTGTATTTCAACAGCAAAAAAATAACAGTAATAATAACCTGAATAAAATGAGCAGAGGGTCTGATAGACATTTTTCCAAAGAAGATATAACACAAATGGCCAACAGATACATAAAAAGATGCTCAACATCACTGATAATAAGGGAGATGCAAATCAAAACCACAATTAGATTTCACTTTATATCTGTCAAAATGACTAGAATAAAAAGCACAAGAAATAATGTGTTGGTGAGGATGTGCAGAAAAAGGAACACTTGTGCACTATCGGTGGGAATGCAAATTGGTACAGCCACTGTGGAAAACAGTATGGGGGTTTCTCAAAAGGTTAAAAATAGAAATACCATATGATTCAATAATTCCACTACTGGGTTTTTAATCAAAGAAAATGAAAACACTAATTTGAAAAGATGTATGCGTCCCTATGTTTATTGCAACATTATTTACAATAGCCACAATATGGAAGCAACCCAAGTGTCCATCCATGAATGAATGGATAAAGAAGATATTCAGTGGAATATTACTCATCCATAAAATAGAAAGATATCTTGCCATTTGCAACAACATAAATGCACCTAGAGGATATAAGGCTAAGTGAAATAAGTCAATCAGAGGAAGACAAATACTATATGATTTTACTCATATATATGAAATTTAGGAAAACAAATGAACAAACGTAGAGAAAAAGAGACAAAAACACAGGCTCTTAAATATAGAGAACAAACTGGTGGTTGCCAGAAGGGAGGTGGCGGGGGGCGGGGGGGAAGAGTGAAACAGATAAAGGAGATTAAGAGTACACTTACTTTGATGAGCACTGAGAAATGTATAGAATTGTTAAATCATTATATCATACACCTGAAACTAATATAATACTGTATGGCAGTTATACTTGAATAAAAAACAAAAATAAAAGATAAAAAGTGTTATGTGAATACTGAAAATGGATTGACTATGTGACTTAGGTTGGGGTGGATGGCATCAAAGAAGGTTCAACGATGGACATTTGAATTTGGTCTTTAATGAAGAGTAGAGGAATTCATTCAGTGGACAAGGGATAGTGGCAAGGATAACATTTGTAAAGGCCCCTAGGCCTGAAACACCAAGGCATATGTCCGTGGTGCCCAAAATTGCCTGCAATTGAAATCACTTTGGGAGCTTAAAATAAAGAGATGCCTGTGTCCCATCCTTAGAGATTGAGATTTAATTGCCTGAGTTGGCCTGGGTTTTGAGATGTTTAAAGGACCCCCAAATGATTTCAATATGCATACAAGTTTGGGAACCATTGCATATTAATTTTCTATAGTTGTATATGCTTGAGTATAGGAAAAATAGTGAAAGATGAACCTGAAATGCCATGTCATAGAATTTGAACTTTGTACTCTAGCCTTCACATTGTTTGATTATAAGTCCTATAATTTAAAATTTTGGTGTGCACCCCAAAATGTATGATGCATTTGATTCATTAATATATATTATTATATAATATGTAAAATATTTAATGTACTATATATTATACACAAAAAGTACAAATAAAAAATTATTAGCAAAAGAATAAGACAGTATTTTAAGTACTTTATGTACTAATGGTTAAAAAATCTTTCTTCTCTCAATAAATTATCTTTAAAATATTATTTATTTTTGCCTAAGCAATAAAAGAGGATATGCTTCATTATTTTTGACAATCTTTGTTTGATATTCCTAGAGATTCATAGTCTCCTTTTTTTGCAGATGTTTCATAACTTAGTTTTAAGGATTTTTATACCTAAAGCCAAACCTCTCCAAAAAATGTAGATACAAATGGAAGAAATGCATCATTGGCTGAACATACTAAGTCATCTTTTCAATTTTCAAGCCCACAACAAATTATTTAAGAATTTTTGTTACAAAAAAAGAACATTTGTTAATATTTGGCTAGGAAATCATTTGATCATACAAATTTTATCAGAGAGCATTAATTTTTTTAATAAATAAGCTCAAAACACACTGGGACTTGCATTTTGGAATATTTTTAAACAAGCTAAAAAAAATACATTTTTGTGCTTTTAAGTGTGTTTTGAAATGACAGGCAGAGGACAGTTTCCATGAGATAGAAAAGATGAGAATCTCGCTCTTTGGGTAAAAGAGACATGTTCATTGAGATTTAACACAGACCTAGTGAACATGATTAAGTTCATAAGTGCCAGACACCCCGTGAACCTCACACGTCCCTCATTTTCTTTTTGCAACAACCCTGTGTGCTACACATCTCCATCTCATTGTCACGCCGGAGGAAATATTAGCTCACAGCAAGGTAGTAACTACAGTACTAACAATGCGGCAGAAAGGTTTGGGACTGGACAAATGAGAAGTGCAAAAAGGTTTGCAAAGGCTACTGAAAGACCATGAGAAGTGAAGAACATTTTCCTGAGCAGTGCTCAGATGTGTTTAGACAGCATGAACTTGTGGTGAGAGGTATTTAGCATATTTTGTGACTTTCTTCCACCTGTTGACAATTCAAGAGTTAGAGAGAAATTAGACAGAGGGGATAGAGAAATCGAGAGACTGGAAAATTCCAGGATATTGGCAAAGGAGCTTTTGTAATAGTTTTCTCAATGGTGTGGGTTTTACAGGTAAGGGACTCAAGGAAGGCTCTGTGCTGAAATGGAAGAAGGGAAGCAGAGGTAGATACAGCGAGGGCTCAGCGTGTGATGGGAAATATAAGAGATGAAATACAAGGTGGTTGGATGCTGTAGGAAGCAAAATCACAGGTTTTCTTATTCAGTAGACCTGAGGCTGAGTCCTGACTTGGCCAGTTGTTTTGTGACCTTAGAAAATTACATAACTTCATCTACAAAATGGGAGTTACAATAACACAGCCTTACTGAGTTGCACAGTTTTTACAGAAAGAGCTTGACAGGCATAACTGCTCAGATATACAGAAGGAGCTCAATAAATGATAGGTGCTATTGTTATTATTATCATTATTAGTCCTGAATTTTCAGAGACAGAAAGACTTGAAGATGATAGCCGAAGTGTGGCAGGGCAAATGGATGGCCAAAGTTGGTGGAGATAAAGGTTCTTTGAAGGGAAAAAATTTAAGAACTAGGAAGATAAAATACATGTTGATAGATTGAGATAAATTCTACGAAGAAATAAACACGATGATGTGATAAAGAGTGTGAGGGTTGAATAGTGAAGGGGCATTGAAAGTTGCCAAGAATGGTGGCAAAAAAGAAAAAGATTTTTTTCCAGATTTTTTCCATAAATTACATCATTTCTTACAGAGTATAATAACATAACCAGTGTGATAGGTTAGAAAAATGAAAAAAAAAACAGATCATGTCATGCCCCATTTAAATACTTTTCTTTGCCCTGAAAATCAAATCAAATCCAAACTCTTCACCAGGTCTACAAGGCTCAGATCTCCATCCTCAGCACTACTGCTCACCCACTAGCTCTTTCTGCTCTAGCCAAATCTTCAGTTTTTCTGTTTTCAGAATAAACGAAGCTCTTTCTTGCCTTAGGCTCTTTGCTAATCTCTCTGCCCAGAACACATTTTCACTCCCACCATCTGCCTCTGGCTCCCACATCCTTTTGTGTTCTTGCATCACTAACAATTTATCAGTTAAGATCTCACCTTCTTAAGGAACCTTTCCTAACCATACTATCTAAAGCAGCACCTCCCTCTCCAGTTACTCTGGATTCCATCTCCCTTTTAACTCCTTCATAGGACATATCACAGTCTGTGAGCATGTTAATTTTTACCTTCCAACTAGCAGGAGAATTATAGGAGGATATGTACTTTGCTGCTGTTTTCATTGTTGAAGCCACAGCACTGGTAGCATCTGGTAAATGATAACATTCAATAAGTATTGCCACTTGAATATGTGAATGATGAAAATACAAGAAATGAAATCTTCATTTGTAATATCAGTGAATAAAACATTTGGTCCTCATTCTCCCAACCCCCAAAGCCAGGCAACTTCACAGACCCTTTGGAACATTATTTTAAAACTGTAATGGTCTTTCATTGAATGGTGATTTTCCAGGTAATATAATTTTCTTCTCACAAATATAGCTCCCACATCTCTGCTGCTCTAGAAAATTCTAGAAAAACAAAACCAGTACCCAAAACAACTGTTAAGAAATACATTAGAAAAGACAAGGAGGTTTGTCTCTAGTCATTAGATCTATTCTAGATTCCCAAACTCAAAAATGTAGAGGTAATCTTTGGCCACTTCTCTTTCTCCATTTTCATCACTTTAAATGTATAACTTGAAAATATCTCTCAGATTCTTTTATAATTTTTTTGAGTAGGTTCCATGCCCAACATGGAAGTCAAACTCACAACCCCAAGATCAAGAGTCACATGCTCCACTGGCTCATGACTGAGCCAGCCAGGTGTCCCATCTTTTATAATTTTTTAAAGTAAAGAAGTAGGGAAAGCCTTTCTAACTCTCACGCAAAATCCAAGTAAATTTTTGTATGGAAAATTCCATAAGTCAAAAGAGAAATCATAATCTGGGAAAAATTTTATAACTCAAATCACAAAGGGCAACTTTCCCAGTATATTAAAAACTCTTGCAATAAGAAAATACCAAAATCTCAGTAGAAAACTGGATAAAGATATTAAGAGTTCACAGAATGGGAAACCTAATTTAAACATATGAAAAGATCAAATTCACTTAAAATAATAGAACTGCAAATTAAAATTATATCAAGAAATCACTTTTTTATATTATCAGTGGCAAAGGTTCAATATTTTATAATATTTTGTATTAACAAGGCTACGTATGGAACAGGCACTTTGATAGATTGCTGGAGAACATGTAAATTTATAGTCTCTTTAGGAAACAAGTTGGCAATATCTATAAAATCACTTACATACCTTACCTATCTACTTGAAAAATTGTTTTCCTTATCCCATTTACTTTAGAGAAATGTATCCCAATATATTTCCACACGTGTGAAATGAACTAAGTACAAGGTTAATCACTTGCAGCACTGATTTTAAAAGTAATAGGTTAGAAACTATCTAAATGTCTTCCAGTTGAAAGCAACTAAAATTATGGTACATCCACATAATGGAAAAATATGCATCAAGAAAAAATGAAGGAATACATTTTTTATACTGATATAGAAAATTCTCAGACATGTGCTGTTAAGTGAAAAAAAGAAAGGTGCAAACAGTATATGGAATATTACCATTTGTGTAAAGGGAATGAGGCACATATTCATATTTCTCTGTTTATGCACAAAAAAATCTCTGAAAAGACCAACAGGTCACTAATAGGGGAGTAATTTCTTGGTGAGTGTGGGACTGGCTTGATAGGGAAGGTAAGGGGCAGTGGCAGTAAGGAAATATTAGTATACCTGTTTGAAACTTTTATTTTTGAACCATGTGAACTATCTATTTAAAAATAACAAATTTTTTAAATTTGGTGGTGAGAATAAAATATAATCATTGAAAGTGCTTCCCAACAGCTCTCCTCTTGAATAATTTTGGGAGCCAAGGTGGCTTCCTGTTACCAATTAGATGCATAATAAGTAATAAGTGAACATTGAATGTATGTGTGAGGGAATAAATGAATCCATTCTTCACCGTGTTATTAAAGGGCTTTCATCAGCTGGATCTACGTTATCAGCTCAATTTATCTTGCACTAGTCTCAGAGACAATTACTCCATTTTTTTCTACAGTCCCTATATACATTCTTACCCTTGCTAATAAGGTTCCCTTCACCAGGGAGCCCTCTTTTTTTTGTCAATCCAAATCCCACCTTTCATTTAGAGCACAGCCTCACATCCACCTCCTGAGGGGCTAAAACAACAGAAATGTAAACAATTGTCTCAGTTCTGGAGACTAAAAGTCTGAAATCAAAGTGTCAACAGGGTGATGCTCCTTCTGAATTGCTTTCTTGCCAATTCCTAGTTTCTGGTGGTTTGCTGGCAATCTTGGTATAACTTGGCTTACAGCTACAGCACTTCAGACTCTGCCTGCATCATCAGTGTTCCTCCCTGTGTATCTGCCTCTCTCTTTTCTCCTCTTCTTATAAGGACACCAGTCATATTAGTGTCCTAATTAACTAATTAGGCCCCTCCTCATCAACTATGGCCTCATTTTAACTTGGTTACATTTGCAAAGATTCCACTTCCAAATAAGGTCACATTTACAGGTTGGAACTTGAACATATCGTTTTGGGACACAATTCAACACATAAGACCTTCTCTAGCTGATGCCACCTTGATGCTATATTCTATTCCATAGCATATAGATATGCACCCTTATAGTCTCTCTTGTTTAATAACTATTCATCTAATATTTTATTTTTTCCAATTATATATTACTATATAATATAACATATAATACATACATATTGCAATACAGACATATTATATATATTATACACACACACACACACACACACACACACACACACACACATTTTGTCTCCAAAGCTAGATTATAAGAACTTCAAGGGCAGGAAATACATTTTTTCCTGAATTTGTTGAGCCAGGTCCTAGACCCACAATAGTGACTCAGAAATGACTAGGTGAAGGATTGGATACATGATGTCCTAGAAGGCAGACACAGTGACTTTTAAAGATTTTAACAATCATTCATCCATCACAACAACCTTTCAAAGAGATGAGAGGAGGTTCCTTGAGTCACTCAGAGTGTGAGAATCCAAAAGCAGCATTAGCTCATCAGTACCACACAGCAAAGTCTCCACCTAAAGGAAGGATCGAGATCAATAAACAATAGATTTGGTCCCAAGAATGGAGGTAATTGCATGGCAGGGAGGCAATCTAGTCTTCAGTTTCATGTCCAGCTGTCCAGATGCAAGGCAAGCCCTTGCCTTAGTTTATAATTATAGACAAAGAAGTTATCATTAGATTTAGGTTGTTTTTCCTCAAAATACATGCATATATCCACACGTATGCATATATGTGTAATATACGAATTGATTGCTGATTAAAATAAAAGCTTGATATTTCTTCAGGCATTTAAACCAACAGATCACAGTAGGATATGAACAGCAGTACAATATGGTAATTGGCTGCTGTCTCAGTTCCATCATAGGCAATCAAAGGCTCATGGTGGAGCAAGGAACAATGAGGAAGACACTTAGTAAGTGCAAGAAAAGTAAAACAGAAGGGAAGGGAAGGGCAGAACAAAGAGAAACACTGAAAGAGAAAATCCAAAGAGGAAAACAATTAGCCTAAATACCTAATCTAGGAACACATAATTACATACTTCATAATAATGAATTACATACAAATGAGTCATATTTGTACAAAGTTGACAATGTATGTCATTGTGGTATTGGAAAATGCTGCTCATTTTTAGTAGTAAAATAATCACAGGAGAAATTATCAGGATTATATAAATTAGAATATATAAATTTTAAAGTCTTGTATATCGAAAAATAGCAAAACTAAAGGAACAACCACATATTGGAAAAATTATTTGCATCAAATATAACATGCAAATGGTTTTTCTCTAATGTATAATTAGCGTATTCAAATGTAGTTTTAAAAATTTCAAAACCTCCAAATGAGCACAGGATATAAACAGACTTTTTATATTAAAAAAGTTATTGAACTGATATATAGGAAACTGTAATCAAAAATATGCAATTAAAGCAACCTGGATTTTTTTTAAATATCCACTAAATGCAACAAAAATATCTAAACTTAATACTCAGTTCAGATGAATATAAAAGAGAAATCAATATACTCACTCATTGCTGGTTATATAACCAATAGACAACACAATCAAGAAATATATAGCAAGTATTATAAAGATGGTCATACCTTCTGAAGAAACAGTAATGTCCTAGGAGTTTATCTTAAGAAATAGTTTAAAAGAAACATAAAGGTAACTGAGTAAGAATATTCACTGAAATTCTGTCTATAATAACAAGTATAGGAAATAAGTGGAATATCCATCTCTAGGATAACAATTTTTAATCTCGTAGAATATTAAAATAACATTAAAATTATCATTATGAAGTTTATGCAAAGTCATGCAAAAGAATTATGCAGTTGGGGTAAGTAGAAAAAGCAGAACAGAAGTAGTAGGAAAGTAAATTTCAACTGCGTAAAAATAGGTATATTCCTATAGATCATATATCCATTCACTTAAAATGTACTAAGCAACTTTTACCTATTGGGCCTGTGTTAGGGACGAGGGATATAGTCTGTGAACTCACACGCACGATCTTAAGGAGTAAAAACATGCAAAAGTAAACGTTACAATATAGAAAGTATTATACTGAAATTTAAAAATAAAAATAATTATATGTTGGGATTGGAATTACATGTGATATTTTAAAATCTTATATGTGATGTGTCATTTTTTCCATTTATTCTTTTTTCCCTACATTAGGAAGAAAATAACATGTTTATTATAAAATACTAGAAAAACATAGAAGACATATAAGGAATCAGAAAAGAATCTGCATAGCCCTAGCACCCACAGACAACTACCTTAACAGCGTGGCAAATTTTCAGCATCTTTTTAAAATAATTATTTCCATACTGTTTTAACAGTTACATGACATGTATATACATTTTATAATACATTATTATCAATTAAAATTACAGCATAAGGAAGTTCCCATACTATTAAAAACTATGGGAAAATGTTTAATGTTTTAATATTCCATAGATGAAATGTAATCTACTTAGCAATGCTCCTGTGGTCATATACCTTGCTTCCCAGTCTTTATTAGCATTAATAATGCTGCCATGAATATCTTCATCTCCATTTCCATTAATGTTTTTATTATAAACTCCTAATGTGTCACTTAATTTATAAAGCTATAACTTAGTAATAGAACTCAGAGACATTTCACAGAACGTAAAGTCTTCATTCTGAGTATAAACTATACTCAAACTAAAGTATACTATAGATAAATTATTATCTATAGTAATTTCAAGCAAGTATTAAAGATTAACATGACAGTATCTTAAGGAGAAAAGTAGCATTTAAGACTATCATAGAAAATGCATGGAGTACTGCTCTCATGGGCATCCCTGTTACAGCCTCCTCCCAAAGACAGATGATGTTAAAGTTCCCATATTATGTACTAAGAAAATGCCAGGAGAATAAGGGCTAACTCAAATTTGAAAAAGCCACAAACATTCTAAAATACACAATTTTTCCCATAGTTTATATATTTTTAGAAGAAGGTTTTATACATTTGAAATTTCTAAGACATGTATTACTTTTAATATGAACACAGTATCATGAAATAAAAGCTGTATATACAGTTAAGACCACAAAGCACTTGAGCATAGGTAACTAAAATTCAGTGAATTAAGAATCTCTCTATATTGGCAAAAGTGTAAAGTTGATAATAGCACTTTCTTGGTGGAAAAAGAATAAAGGATTAAAATATCTAATGAGACTTTTCCTAAGATATTTATGACTGCTATCAATTTTCTAGGTGATATATTTAAATTTGCCTGAATAATTTGTTTGAGGTCATTGAAATAGCTAGTAAAATGTTTTTCTTTTCTATTGGAAGGCCATAAAAACTGAAGCTTACTTTAACGAACATTAAGTTCTTGGCACAATCTCCAATGTCTACTAAGTAAATCCAGCAGGTAAACATCTATGGCATAAGGAAACCGAGGCCCAGTGTATACTGATGATGCGCCAAATCTGATACAGTGTGGCATGGTAGAAAGAACTTGGGCTATGAGATGAGAAAATACAAATCAATGACTTTAGGAAGAGGCCATTAGAATTGAAACTTGTTGGAGATGTGTATAATGCACAGCATTAGGTTTTCTTTTCATAATTCTGTGACAAAGAAAGGAAGGGGGACATTTGAAACCTGTAATGAACATTCTTGATTCAAATATCATTTAAACTCATTAATTGTTGAGGATCTATATCTGTATTTATCTTTGAAGGGAAGCATAAAAAGCTCTGTTATCCCTTTAGACATAAAAGAGATAAAAGAATGAAACTTGAAGGAAGGCCATAAATGTAGGAATTACAACATTACTGCCTTAATAACAATTCTTCACTAATAGAATACATGACACGGTACCTTCATATAATGAAGGCTAAACATAGCAGAAACTACATAATGGCTGTACCACTGTAGATCAATTTGAGTCTAACATAACAGAAATGATCACTGATCCCAAGACGTTATGGAATAGTAAACTTAAGATATTGTGCTGCTTTTCAAGTTTATGTGACTATGATTATTTAATTTTCTTTTGTGCGTGCTCAAGTATAGCTGTTATGTGACTACACATGAGAGAACCTGAAATTAATTTGTCTGTATGAGATCAGTGACTGTACAAATTCTTATGAAAACTAACATGCCATGACAATAGTAATTTTGATAAAATTACAGCCAGTACTGCAATTCTCCGCCATCTGGCTGTCTCGTCATAACTACTTTGATGTGCTCTTTATTACTTATTTATTTACTTCCACCACTTTATCGGTAGACTTTTAAAGCATGTAAATTACCACGGTGGAAGGTTTTAAATGTTAAAGGAAGACTATCTTCACATATAAATGTTGAACTTTTCACCAAATTGTGATACTCTGGCCTTTTGATGGGAAAAATATTACTCGAGAAAAAGGCACTTTGAGGAACTTTCTTAATTCATTTGATATAATTTGTTGTTTAACCCATGAAGCACAGCAACCCTCTGAAGTGGTCCATGAATGTTTTCCACAGCAATGCAATACCATATATTTCACTATTGTTTTGATCTTTGTATTTTGAATTTAATGTCTTAAATTTGATTATATACTTCCTATATTTTCCATCACCCAGTAGTTACTTATTTACATGAATATCAATGAAACCAACATCATTTGTACCCTTTGTGAAATGTGGAGGTCAAATCAAGTCTTTATCTACCACAGATTATTTTTGTTTTAGAAACTACAAGAAATGAGCTGGAAATTCAAAATACGTAAGTCCACAAAAGCTCCTCTTCATTTGTTTAAGATTCAATTGCATTTAAGGCCTAGAAACTTCTTTTCCTTATGGTCAAATGATACCTCTTCATGACAGTCATGTTGCCTAAATACTCTGCCTCCAACTCTCATAAAAATTTGAGTCTCCACTACGTGTTCAGGGCACAGAAGTTGAATTATGACATACACCTTTACAGAACACTTTTTCAAATTTGGCAGGTAGAAGACATATTTAATGGTAACTATTGTCATGAGGAAAAAGAATTGCTGGTTTTAGTCCAGTTTCCATGGGTCAGTATCTCTCTCAGGGACTTCACAGAAATAACAACTTGTTGATGACTTGGAAAGAAAGCAGAGAATTGTTAGTAATGTGTCTTCTGACCAATAAGAATATATTTGGAGTTGAACAGTATTAGCAGAAAAGCAATTCAGTGACATCTCAATGGTGTGTACAATCAGGACACTTGATTGTCTATGCTGATGAGATCCATACCATAATACATACTAAATGAAAATTTCAAAACCCTCTCTTGACTCAGTTGGCATAAAAAATTTCTTCTAGATGGTAGAAAATAGCTTAGATGTAATTCACTTGGAACTAATTTCAGTCACTGCTAAAGCATGCTGGGTTGAAAATTAGTGTCAAACGACAAAATGGCATGACTTCTTAAAAGCATTTGAACTCAAATTTTATGTGCCCACAATGCACCTGAATTAAAGTATCCAGGATTCAGGACTGAACTATAGTTACATACTGCCAACAGTATTCTCATCTCAGTCTTAAAGAAAATTGCACCCATGATTACACCCGAGATTTGGAATGGCAAATCTAGGAGACACCATTGTTTATTCTCTTATAATTCAAAGCAGGGAAATAATACAAAAAACAATAAAAATGATATATGTTCTATAAAAGAGAGTATTATCTTAGATTTGGGACAGTGTAAAATGACCTATAATAAAAGCTATCTTTTCCAGCACAAATAAAAATTGTTGAAATAACTTTTAGTTCTTAACAGCTTTTCAAAATAAAACCAATATAAGCTTTTTAAAACATAAAGGCATAAAACTATTAGATTATTTTAATGATAGAGATATTGTTTTATATTTTCCAAACACTTTTCTGATTGCTCAAATTTACCTTTGTCATATAGTTTTAAAAAGTTTTAAGGTCACTAGAAACAGACAAGTGTCCTCCCGAAATGTTCACATCCATATTTGTTAGTATCATGTAGAACTCTCTTCACCACACACTCCCTGTCAAATACACTAAACAGAGTGACTGATGCCTTGCCCACCATCTTTACTGCAATTTCATGAATGTACTAATTATTTAGCAGCCTTTAAACCATTCCTGTTTTCATTATTTACACACAGAATGATAAATCTGGGGTCGTTAAATTAAGAAATAACAAAATAAAATACCTGGGTTTTTAAACGAAATAGCAAATTTAGAATGTGGACGCTGGAAAGTCACACTGTGATAAATCCATTTGATGTTTTCTTCTTAATGAAATAAACATGCAAGGTCTTATTTTCCCCGTAAATTTGAGTTTCTTGTTTTGAGCTTGTGTTTTCTACCAAATGGAATTTTTGTACATGGCTCTGGAAGTGATTGATGACATCTCCGTATCACCAGGGAGTCCTGCATGTCAGAATCTAAAACTGTATCAAACTAAAGGGCTTGGTTGGGGACTAATTAATATTAAGGAGTATATTTTGTTCATGACACTGTGCAATAAGTCAACATGCTTTCAGTCTACCTCCTGTTTGAACTGACTGCGATGTCAGGGCTGCCTCTAGCCACATACGTTATGAAGAATAAAACAGATGGTAAAGATTTTGCATTTGACGATGCTGAAAATAAAAGGAAAAGAATTGCTTCTTTAAACTTCCTTCCAGTGGGAAGGAATTTGGACTCTCTTCCTGTCCCATTCCCTATTCGACTGTAGAAATAAAATTTGTCAAATATCTCTATCTGCCAACTCAAAGGTCAACACAATTGATACCTTCTTTTTAATACAAGTGACCTTCTTCTAAGGCAAGAACTGAAAAACAGTCTTGTTAACTATTTTATAATTTCTGAAATAAAAGTCAGTTTCAAATCAGAAGCATGATAAGGTAGGGGAATGGAAAACATGTATAGTCTATTTCTTAATTACCATCACAAAAAATATAAGTAGAAAAGGGAGACTTTTGTGATTAAAATGCTGCTTTTCTGTTAAGTGGCTCTTCAGAGAAAAGGTATCTTTTCAAATCAGAAAACAGTAGTGGTGATGCAAGTAGTATGGTTATAACAGCAAATGTGTAAATGTCTATATTCACTTGTGGAGGGAACAAAAATAGTTTTATGAGTTCCTTATGTACATTTAAAAATGGCATTATTTTGGCAATAACGGCATTATTTAACAAATAAATTCATTGTCTCAGATGTTCTATTTTGCCTCAGTTCTTCTTTTGCTAATATAAACTTTAAGAATTATATTTACTTGCTGAGAAAATATCAGTCATAACTGCATTCACATCAAATCAAATTCTTAAGCCCCTATGATTCTACCCAATCTTTCTTTGTAATAATAAAGCACATTTGGAGCTTTGCTTTTTTTCTTGAAGTTATGACATTTATGCTTTCAATGAGATTTTGCCTTATATATTTTTAAAGAATACATTATTGACACAGATGGTATACTTTTCTTACTATAGAAAATCAAATGAAGACTTATTTCTCTTTACACATCCATAAGAGGAATTTTATTCACGTGGTTTCTATTACAAGGACACAATGACAAAAAGAGGCCCCTTCCATATAAGATAATTCTCATAATATACACAAACTGGTAAAAGCAAGATCATCGAAATTCTTCAATTTTTTACTTCAATTTGAAATAAAATGATGTGAAATATAGTTATTGTGGTATCGACTCGAAAAAAGAAACGTTTTATATACTTGGACCAATAAGTCATGTATACAAATCATTTTTTTTCTGGCAATTTTGAACTGCTTATCTTTCATAGGATTTCTTATGGCTATTTACATTTTCACTCAGTGAAAATCAATTACCTTCTTGCAATAAGCCTCATTTGCTACCTTTGAGTATAATAGAAACACCATTAGGATGATGACATTACCCAAAAGAAGGGCACCACACAGTTGGTAGACATAAATTAAGCGCCCTTTCACATATGCATTAGAAATACTGCTGTGACTGAAATATGCATAAAGTCTGTATCTATTAGAGCTATTAGTGTGTGGGGGTGATGATTTTGAAGGGGGAGGGAAGGATTGGTAGATTGTGATCTACTACTTTGACAAAATTATGTATTTCCTTTTTTGCCCGGTATGTGCCATTGATGCAATAAGCCTGGGCCCCCAGCTGAGCTGCATTTGGAAATGCCACTGAGCATGGTATACGCGCTTCACTTCCCTTTGCCGAAGCAAGACACTGTCAGGAATAGAGTGCATATGTGCCGCCAAACCCACTCCTCCTCCATCACCCTGACCTCCGCAGCTCTGCGGATGTCTGCCTGGGTGAAGCCACCACTCATGCGGAAAACAGCTCCTGCAGATCAATTCATAGGATTTAGGGACATTTAACTTCCATCAAGCCCACATCATCTTATTGGTATTTGAGGACTAACTTATTACTGAACATTAATGGCCATAACATAGAGAATTGTATATTTCCCAGGGGAAGAAAAAAAAACTAATCTAGAAATTTCCCCCTCTGAGACGAAAAAACAGAGGAAACCGCACTTAAACCCAGTTATTTTTATCTGAGTTCTTATAAGCTTAAGTAAAACAAAATTATAACATATTGGCCCTTGGGATGTGAGTGAAAGTTATGTATCTTTTTAAAAGGGGTTAGAATTACAAATTACAATTTTTGATGAATTATCTTCAGAATCATTTATCTTTTAGGCAATCTTAAAAATACAGGAGATGCGTGGGTAGTTAAGGAATTTTGATTCATGAACACAGGATTGCATAAAAGCTTTAGAACATGTATAGTAGAATGGTAGAAACTAATAGGTTGCCATTTTTGAACCTCTGAAGAATTGGCAGGTACTAGAAATATATTTGCTTTTAAGGGGACAGATACTTAAAACTTTTTTCTCATTAATTAATGACTTCTCAGATCCACATCATTAGGCTTTTAAAAAAAATCTCCTAACTTGGTAATGTTAAATATCCAAGATCAAAGAGCTATGTATGTAAGCCACTAAGCATGAGTATAGTCTAATTCTAGATATTATTATACTTTTATAAAAATTTCCTATCAAAGTTTCTTATAATGACTCCAATTTTTGGAAAAACTTTTATAAGGTTAACACAATCTAACAAAAAAAAATTTGAAAAGCAATGCTAGAAATTTGTCCCATAGAAGTCAGTTTTACCACTTCCTGTGGAAAGGGAAAGTTTTAGAGCACAAACTTCTAAAAAAATTTTTCTTAATGTTCATTTATTTTTGAGAGAAAGACAAAGCGTGAGCATGGGACAGGCAGTGAGAGAGGGAGACACAATCTGAAGCAGGCTCCAGGCTCTGAGCTGCCAGCACAGAGCCTGACTCGGGGCTTGAACTCACTAACCGTGAGATCATGACCCGAGCGGAAGTCAGAGGCTTAACATTAACCCCTAGAGCACAAACTTCTATGTCTTAAGGGATAATACTATCCCCAGATGCCATAATTAACCCATATATAATATTCGATCACTACAAAGAAGGCAGAAAATATTGTAAAATTAATTTCACTCACCATTGCATTATTACAGAAAATTTAAAAGAAAGTTTCTCTTACACCAGCATTGAACCCAAATCCCTATTGGAATAATAAACTGAATCTAGAAAGATAATGAAATTCATACTGTAGAGCCCATAACTTTAATACCACTACTACATTTTTCTTTTTTGCCATCATGGAAAAAATAAATTATGGAAAATTATCTACAAATATATTGAGACTTCTAATATATTAGAAAATTATGTAAATGGTATTTTTCTAAGTAGGGCATATTTAGTTAAATAAATTAACACAATGATATCACTGCACATAAACTCAGTTCTGTAGAGAATAATATTATAATGGAGTAGACTTCACTTAGTCAACCTCCTTTGTGCCAGGAATCTGGCACGTGGGGTTGAATCCATATGAAATCTGGTTTGCTGAGTCCATCATCTACACTTTATATGCCCATCAAATGAATGAGAGGTCCACAAAGTTCAAATACAGCAGAAACCTGAATGAATTTCCAAGAAATATTGCTTCAGATTAATGACTCAGAAACTATATATTTCAAAAGGATACAGGTCATAACAAGTGAACAATTAGTTTCCATTAACATTTTAAGCACAAATATTATGTGATATGGTATATTTTAATTTTAATTTACCAGCTCAAGTCTTGTATATTGTATTCCCTAATGGTTTTCTATGCAATTCCCTTTAAAAGTCAGAGTGCTATGGGAGGGAGACATTTTATAACAGAGAAAAGAAACAAGTACTCATCAGACTGCTAGAATACAATTATGTCTCAGAGAGAGGGTATAAAATTCTGTAGGGAAAAATACTAATGAGACAGTGTAAACAAAAATAAAAACTGAAGGCGTAATTGGGGCAACCAGACAAAGGACAGGAACACAAACGACAAATGGACTGAACAGATTTGTTTATAATTCCTTTGCTATAACTAGAGGTGACTATCTGGTTCCCAGGAAATAAAAGTGGTTTTGAAGTTGTGAGGACAGTTTGCCTTCTCTTATTTTAGTGACTTTAGTAAATTGGAGTTTAAAGAGCTTATAGGAGGATAAAATAAACCCCAGAGTGCTTGCAAGTACCTCAGGTCAATTATCTTACTCTTTTTTGGATCCAGCATCATCAATGCTCCTAATTTAGTGGATTTTTATTTTAAAAGGCAGCAACCCCTGCCCTGCCCCTAATCCTTGTGAAAGAAGACACACCTGGCAGAGGTGGGAGGCCAGGACTGTTTATCAAAAGGGACCGACAGCCCTTCTAGCAATTCCATCCCAGCTGTTTAGGGAAGGCCGACTTCCTGGTCTCCAGGGCAGAAGTGGTAAATGAGCTAATTGCAGCAGCAATGATTTATGCACAAGATTGGACTATGTCTGATAATTGCAGGCACAAAAATTGCCCACCCCACAAAGCTGACCCAAAGAGGTCTCTTTTATGTGTAGAGAGGTAGAACTTAAACCTTTGTCACAAGGAAATTCTAGACAATTGATTAGAAAAAAAAGTATGTATATATATGAACATGTATATATCCTCTTTTAACATCTATTTCAAATTCAAATTCTGTGGAAATTACTTCCCAATTGGGATTGGCCATTTATTATTTGAAGGTTTCAAAGATTTTAGTAGCCTAACTAATATGTCAAGTGAAGGTAAGAAAGTGACCTTGTCATTGCAAAATATCTTTTGCATGGAATATTTGTTAATGATGACTCTACACTACAAAAAGTTTCCTTGTCCCGGCTTCATATACACATTCTATGTACATTTTATATATACATTAACTGACTTGGAACAACATGTCATTGTTTGGTGAAGGGAATTACATGAAAAATACATTTTTGAAGCATGAGAGAGTATCCAGAAAAATTCTACAAAATTGCAAGGTTAGAGCTGTTTTTGCAGATCTCTAGTTGCTGCCCTTACTTTGTTTCAGAATCATAGCTAAGAAACCTCAGAATTTCAAAAGATTAGGATCTATTTTTTAATTCTTTATTTTGAGATAATGTTAGGTTTATAGAATTATTGTGAAAATACTACAGAGAGTTCCTGTATATCCTTCACCAAGTTACCCTTGATGTTAACATCTTACATAACTATCATACGATGATCAAAACTAAGAAATTAACATTGATGCCATACTATTAGCTATACTTAGGCTTTATTCGGATTTTATCAGGTTTTCCACTAATGTCCTTTGCCTCTTCCAGGATCCAATTCACGATATCACATTGCATTTGGTTACCATGTCTCCTTGGTCTCTTCTAACTATGATAGTTGATCAGTATTTCCTTTCAAGACCTTGTAACTTTTGAAGAAAATTCATCCATAGAATATCCCTTAATTTGGATTTCTTTGATGCCTTCTCATGATTAGACTGAGGTAATGGATTTGGGGGGAAGAGCATCATCAGATCATTTCAGAAGGTACATGATGTCCATTTGTCTTATTACTGGTGCCTTTAACTGATCATTTGGTTAAAATGCTATCTACCAAATTTCTCCACTGTAAAATTACTACATTGTCCCTCGTAGCTAATAGATATTTAAATACTTATGTTCCTAAACCTTATTTGGAAATACACTGTTTTACCTTAATCTCTCACCCACTAATTTTAGCCTCTGTTGATGGATCTTGCCTGCAGCAATTATTGCTATGCTGTTCTAATGATGATTTTCTATTTCCTTCACTCCTACATTTATAACTGAAGTTCTCTTATAAAGAAGAGCTGTTCTTTCTCCCTCATTCAATTACTTATTGGGGTATGTATTTGTAGAAGTATAAACTCATGAATATTTATTTTATTCTTTGGCTTATATTTATCTTTTTGCCCACATTTTTCCAGCTGTGGCCATTGAGAACTTTTTCAGATTGGTTCCTATGCCTTTTCAGCATGCCTCCATTTTATTTTTAAAACAATTCCTTTACTTTCTGGTACTAATCAACTCTATTTTCAGTAGTCATTTTGAAGTTGCTCTACTCTATAGACACTGAATATTTCATCAAACTACTTATTCCTTTGAGAGTGATCATATATCTCCTCACACCTAACAGAGTAGCTGGTAAGTGACAGACATTTGTTGAATGTGCTTCAGTGAAATATTTGTTTATTCCCCTTATTTATTCTGAACTTGAGAAAGATAAGTACTATTCACCATATTCTGTGTATATCCTTAAATAACATGACTATTAAATCACTGCTCTCTTTTCTCATATCATATAAAATAATCCTAGTTCTTGGGGTGTCTGGGTGGCTCAGTCAATTAAGCATAATACTCTTGATTTCAGCTCAGGTCATGATCTCACGGTTCATGGGATCGAGGCCCACATCAGGCTCTGCGCTGACAGCACGGAGCCTGCTTAGGATTCTCTCTCTCTGTCTCTCTCTGCCCCTCCCCTTCTCACGCTTGGGCACGCATGCAAGCGTGCAGCCTCTCACTCTGTCTTTCAAAATAAGTCAATCAGTATTTTAAAAAAAGAATAATCCTAGTTCCTCTGACCATTACATGGAGAGATTATTATCAATATTATTGTTATTATCATTCTTAAAAATCCACCATCAAACCTTGATCTACCTATGCCTCAGTAACAGATACGTGTAAAAAGCAAATTCCAAGACTGTCATCCCCACCTGTCCCCGACTTAACCATTTAAAATTATAATACACAAACACAATATACATGCTTTTTGAATCTTTAGTAAAACAAGGAATATAAAACAAAATCAACATATATGATTTAAAAGAACATGGTATGTAATAGTTTAGTAAAGAAATAGCAGAAGTAGGATAGGGACCTTCATATTCCTTAGCCCTTAGGTTTTAGAACTACTGCATCTTACTGTTACGGAATCAGGCTGGAATGCTGGCGGAAAAACCAAGTGGCATTGGGAGATCTTGGTGAATCTGAGATTTATTTAGCACTGGTGGGCTCAGAGGAGACTGTTTCTCCAAAGATCTGAGCCCCGAATGAAGGGGGGAAGGGTAATTTATAGTTGTCAGCTTCCATATCTGTGGCGGTTTTCCCACAACCGGCAAACAGGGCAAGAAGAACCCGGAAGAGGGGTTTCCAAGCTAAAGACCAGAGCTTATTTTAGTCCCGTCAGCCATCTTATGGTGTAAAACTTTATTCATTTTCCCAACATTACAATTAATGGCTTTAAGGGTTTACTTTTTTTGTCATTTTGCTTTTTGTTTTGTTTTGTTTTAGCAAATCTCCTTGTTCAATTGGCTATTTACTGGGTGTTTATTATATGCCAAGCACTAATCTAACCATTAGAGTTAAGTACCATTATAGGGAAATGGAAAACAGAGAGACAGAAGTAAGATACTTATCCAAGGTCATGGAGCTAGTAAGTGCTGAGTTACAGTCCAGTATTTGGACTGAAGCAGCCTGACAATAGCATCTATATTGTTAACAAAAACACTTTGTAGGAGCTCAACATACAAGCCTTTGCAGGAGCCTTTGTAGGAGCTCAATATATAAGGCAGAGGTATTCTTGTTGAAGTAAAGGAATGGAAATGCTTGTTTAGCCTCTCCTCCAGGCTCATCCCCAGCTTCCCTGAATCCATAGGCTCTCAAAATTCAAATTCTAAGCCGTTCCTCTTAGTCCTCAGGTTTTGACACTCTGAGTTCAGAAATGGATTCTACTCAGAGTGGAGCAAGCATTAAGGCAAATCGATAGGACTGTAATTGTACACATGTGGGGACATGTTGAAAGGGCATAGAAGCCAACTTGCTTTTTAAAATTTGGTGTTTCCAAGAGCTTCCGGAAAGTCTCTTATCTCTGCAATGTCCCAGAAGTTACTTTGCCAGATGTGCTCATTAACAACTTAACATTTGTTTGTTTTCCCTCAGTGAACTATCACATCTTTCTAATGAATGGAATTGGCTTGCATCTGAATATTTCTTCCTCTTATCAGAGCTATCTTTAATTATAATTATTATCTTCCTAGATGCTAATCCTTTCCCCACCATTCATCATGGCTTTAAAGGTGATTCAAGCAAGCATTAGTCTTTTATTTAGTGGTTTTGGTTTTTTTTTTTTTTTTTTAACAACAGAGAACATAAATAGAAATTTGAATCAGTTAAAGAATGTAAATGCATACATCAGAATTAAGCATTTGGATATGTAACATATATTTGTTCATTTTTTTCATTCTTTTTTAGCATCATACTTATTTTATTTTCTTGGTTACTTTCTATATATTTAACATCAGTTGAAGAATATAGGATTCCTTGGAGAAATTTTAACATTTTGTGCATGCTTCCATGTTTTACAATGTCTGCCAAATCTTTGAAAAGCAGAAGAAAATTCGAGGAGAATCTCAGATTATCGTAACTTGTTTGGGCTGTGAATGTTACAAAGATGAAAACTTGATTCTCTGGGTCAATTAACAAGTAAAATACACTAGAGGTCAATGCTGGATTTCATGACAGATTTTTGGAAGAGGAAAGTATCCAGAAATTATTTTGTTTGACCTGTTTCACTTCCTGGCCTCGCAGCCGGCTCACTGCCTTTTGTGTCAATGTGTCTCTATGGTTAATAGTGCTCTAGGCGTGGAGCACAGTTGAAGATCCAAATAGTAAATTTGACTCAAATCCTATGTCCTCACAACAAGACAGTTCTCCTGAGGATGTGTTCTATTGTTGGAAATGCTTTCCTTTGGGTACACCTAAAAAGAAGTACCCTTTCTGATAGAGCAAGCAGGTTTAGAAGCTAAAAATGAAAAAATGGGACTTACAAAAAAGAAATAGCTTTTTTGTGTCATAATGCCCATTTTTTTCTCAACTTCAAATTTCATAATTAAAAAAGTAACTGTCAGATGCTGACATCTAATCAGCATTATAGTAAGTGCTTCTTGTGGATATTCATTTATATGATAATTAATATAAATATGATAATGTAATAATAACAAGTTATATCCAAAATTGTCATTTTAATTTATTCATCCCTTATTAAACTCCTACTCTATATCAGGCAGTGTGCACTATATGGATATAGGCTACAGTCCTTGGTCTACACAACTTTACACATTAGAGGATTTTTTTTTAAGTTTAAGATTTGAAATGAAAAAAAATAAAAAGAAAACATCAAAATTTTCTTTTAATGGACATACGAAAAAGAATGATACAAGCAAGGCTTTTAAAATATAAGAGGAGGTATGAAGTTTTAAGAAGTCATACTCTAAGTTTCAGATCCTGATTCTCCCCCTTACTAACTCTTTGACTTGGGACTAGTTCCACTCTCTCTCAGTCACCTGATTTGTAATTTAGGGATAGTCTTACTACCTAAATTCATATGGTAAAAAATGAAAAATGAAGTCCTGACCTGAGTCATGGTAAGCACTTAAGAAATCTTACTATAGCTTTTAAAGAGACAGTGGGAAATGAGTCAGAAATTCTAGATGATCAGCATTTGAAAATTAAATAAGGTGCTTAATGAACAAGAAAAAATACAGGGAATTTTAAGAAATAATACAGTATTTGCAAAGAGAATGGGTATTATGTGATAGATTATTGATATATGCTGACTATTTATGCTTTTAAAAAGAAATAACCAGGAAATGAGTATTAATAACAAGTACGTAAGACAGTGCCTGGATCATTAATAAATATTTGTTACTAAAATAAAGTAAATAAAGTTACTAAAATAAAGTGATTTAGCCCCATGATTCCTGGAGGAAAAGAACAAATTTATACATTCATTTGTGTTTACTCCTCGAGGTGGCAAAAAGAATACAATTAATGCATCTCCAATAGGGCTACAATCATTAGAACCTAAACCCAAACATGAAGACTAATAAACTAATAAGGAGAAATTTTTAATATTATCAGATATGAAACAATGATAACTCAAGTCATAGCAATAATGAATTTCAGATATACATTGAAAATAATATTGGTCACTTAAAGATGGAGATATAGTTATTTTTGTAAGTGTTCAAAACAGAATTTTATGAAAAAAACTAAAAGGACAGTAAAAATAGACCTAAGACAGACTATGTTTTAAGAAAAAAATACAACTGAAAACTTCACTAATATTACATCTTTCCCCCAAATTGTATTAATATTACATCTTTCCTAGTCATTTAACTCAGTCATCTATCTGGCTAGGCCAAAGTATGTAGGCTTGTTTATTTGTGCAATGGTTCTCAGACTTTAGCTAGTTTTATCTGGAGGAAACACACAGATTACTGTCCTGACTGCCACCCTAGATCTAGACCAGGCCTTGAGAACTCATTTCTAGCAAGTTCCCAGGAGATTCCCCCTGCTGCTGATCTGGGAATCATTGCTATAGTAGAAAAAAAGAATGGATTTAGCCTCTGGAGACTGAAGTTCAAATCACAGCTCTGCCAGTTACTAGTTAGTTGAGCCTAGAACATCCAGTAGATTGTCTGGGCATCATTCTCCTCATAAGAAAAAAAAATGGTAGAAATAATAGTCACATCCAAGAATTTTCATGAGATTAAATAACAGAATATATGGAAAGTATGTAGCACTGTGCTGGCACTCATAAATTTGCTGAATTTATGTGTGCTACTAATTTCAAACAATTTTAACTGATGACAATCAAAAGTCCATGTATTTTCTACTGAAACAAAAAAAAGGGAGTTTGTACCAATAAACTGCTATTTGTGAAATCATCAATAATTAAGGGTTTAGCCCTTTAATGCCTAGAGCTGAGAGGTCTTGCTACCAAAATACAAGACAATATGACAGTTGACTTTGTCAGTTAGCCATACTTCGGGAGAAAAAATTAAAAATGTGGAGCAAATGTGAGGGCATCCTAAACCCTGTTTTATCCCAGAGGTCAGACACTATACCAGGAAACAGCTGTGAGCTAGAAAAGCTAGGTCAATAGCATTAAGAAATTGCAACTCCTCTGGGGTTAATGTGGTAAAACACAAAAGTATTGTATGCATTCATGTGAATAGGAGAAAAGATCTCAATTATGCTTTGCTCAAGGTATTTATAGTATGTTAAAATCTTAAATGAAACTATGCATTCTGATGCATGTCATAAATGTCAAATTAGCATAGCTAATTAAGGAAATTTGTAAGCATTTCATTTAGAAATCTAAATAAGGACTGAAAAATAATTAAGACTTCTCATTCAGAGGCATTATCATGTAGCAGTATTACATTTAAAGTACTTAGGGGATTTATGCTTATGTTATTAATTTTAATCATTAATTCATTCAACAATATTTCTTGAGTTTGTCATCTCTATGTAGAGCGATGTTCCAGGCTCTGCGTGTACAGCAGTGAAAAAGAGGAGACAGTCCCTGTCCTCAAGCAGTTTATATTTTCAAGGAGAAAGACAGACAAGAAGACATAACAAATTAGTAAACAAGATGATCTTAGATAGTGTTAAGTACTATGCAGGAAATAAAACAAAGTGATAGGGTGTGACTAGGGACTACTACAAATAACTCTCATACCAAGCATTTACTACATCCCAAGCACTGTTTCCCAGCACTTATTCATTTGTATGAGTGCCAGTTAGTACAAGTACATAAAATGTACCAAATGTTTTACAAATATTGATACTCTTAATCCTCAGCCATCCTGTAAGGTTGATGTTATCATCATTTCTAATTTACAAATGAAAAAACAGAAGCAGAGAGGTTAAGTAACTAGACCAAAGTCACACAGCTTGTAAGAATTTGGACTGAGGACATTTGGCTCCTAAGTCTGTACTTCTTACCTACTATCTTATGTTGCAGCTTGATTTCATGTATTATCTCATTTAATCCTCACCACCAGCATCTGAAGAATTATACATCAACTTGTAGAATTGGCAACTAAAACACAAATGGAAAGAGAGGCTTTGCCAAAGTTAGAATTTTTACCCAGCTAGTCTAACTCCTTTCTCTTCACGACCACTTCATCTTATTACCTCTACATGACTTCTGTGAGGAATCATCATGGTGCAAAAACTAAAGTAAGTAAAAACACTAGAAGAAACAAGACAATTTGGGGTTTATAGGTTCATACAAAAAGCCAGACTAAACAACTAAGCCTTGTCTCTAAATTTTCGCATCAAAAACTGTTATATTTGTTATTTTAAGCAAAGCCCACAAATGCACTTTACATTCTAATAAAATTCAATTATTATTATAACTACATTCTTGTCTTTCTTTCCCTACACATTTACTATCCTTTCCACCAACAATCAAGTTCTTCAACAATGTAAGATAAAATTAAGACAATATTAAAATATTAAATATGGAGGATGTGGAATTATGAGAATGAGACATAAAACCAGAATTCTTGATTAACTACCTGGGTGACCTTGGAAAAGTTAGTTAACTTCTTTGGGCCTCAACTTATTCACCTGAAATTGAGAATACAGGAGTATATCAGTGGTCCTCAAAGTTATTTATGTAATGGAACACAGAATTTTTTACGCTTTTTAAGAGAATGCAGTAAGATAATATATATATAATTTGTAATGACCACAAATATAAATCTATGCTAAATCAGACAGACCACTTTACCATTTTATACTTGGTTCTAGAATAAACAAAGGCTATCAAGTACCAAACTTATTTAAAAAGAAAGTTTCTGTGAAAATAAAGAAGGGAAAGTCTTGGCAATTTCTTCTGTAAATTGGACAACTGGACTGAGCTTTCCATTTTTCTTTTAAAGCAGCAGAGGAACACTGAGGTTCCCCAGAACATAGTTTGAATACTGCTAAAATAACTCTCTAGCTTTCCTTTCAGCCCACTATTGCTGCTTCACTCTATTAAGCAAGTGAGATATTTGCATATAACCCATTGGTATGTATATCTATAAAAATATCTTTTGAATGGTAAAGACATTGCTGTGGGACATTCCTTCTTGTGCAGCTCAGCATCCTTCACTGCCTCCTGGCAACCTATCCTTCCTCCTTTCTGGGAACCACCTCTCCCTTGTCTCTGTCCAGGTGGTTCCAGTGAAGCTGACTCTACCCCTGATACCAGAGTTGAAGCACATGACCTGGGTCTAAGCCAATCAGCACATCACAGTGATCCCTTCAGAATGGCACCTGACACAACAGAGGCTTTGTTTATAATTCAGACTTTTCTGGTACTTCTGGGAAGAGTTCTGTGCGCTGAGACCTGAGACCCTTTAAGGGCAGAAGCTGCTGGCACTATGTTTCTTTCTCATGAATCCTGAAGGGAGAATTGAGAAAAATGGGATCTAATCAGCTCAGCACCTAAACAAACATTTCCCCTGGACTGCTTTTGGATTACGTGCTTAAAACAGTTTGCACTGGGAATTTTATCATCTTCATTAGTTATACAGGGATTGGTTATACTGTTGAGTTCTCAAACTTGATGGCCAGTAAAATGGAAAGCCCCATTACAGTTACTGTCATTATATTCCATGAGAATTTTGCATTTTTTCCTCTCCTCTGTCCCAACTGAAGCCCTATTCTAAGTAAGGTATCGATATTTACTTACCGTGGCTGTTTGGCCTAAACTTTTAGGCTGTCAGACATGTTTTGTTTTGTTTTTTTTAACACACTTTAAATGCCATTTTCTATTTTTTTCTTTTCTATAGTAGTGTTGACCACGACAAGAATTCTACAGTTAGAATATAAAAGAAGAGAGTAGTCCTTTACCTGGAAGCAGCAGTATGTTAAAGCAGCAGTATAGCAAGTAAAATTCTAAAATTGGTCCCCACAGATGTCCTGCCCTGATCCCTGGAACCTGTGAATATGAGAGATCACTCCCATAATCATATTACATAATAGAGTGCAGCTGATTTTCAGGTATGGCGATTTTCTGGGTGAGCACACTCTACTCACATGAGCCCCTTTAAAAGACAAGTTTTCTCTAGCTGGCAGGCAAAGGAAAAGTCAGATTCAGAGC
Organism: Prionailurus viverrinus; assembly: GCF_022837055.1. Lineage (NCBI taxonomy): Eukaryota > Metazoa > Chordata > Mammalia > Carnivora > Felidae > Prionailurus > Prionailurus viverrinus. The sequence goes on from NC_062570.1 coordinate 85,627,348, forward strand.
ACAAGGAGGATTTGACACGCCATTGCTAGCTTTGAAGATGGAAGGGGCTATGTACCAAGTTATGTGGGCATCCTCTAGAAACTGAAATGACAGCCAGCAAGGAAAAGGAGACTCAGTCTGGCCACCACATCTAACTGACTTTGACCAACAACCTGAAAGAGTCTAGAAAAGATCCTTCCTTAGTGCCTTCAGGTAAGAGTCCAACCTAGTCAACATGTTAATTGCAGCCTAATGAAGCCACAACCCAGAAAGCCCACTTGGATTTTGACTTAGAGAACTGGGAGATACTAAGACTGAGACTTTTAAGATGCTAATTTGTAGTATTTTTGTTACACAGCAATAGGTAACTAATGTAGGTAGTTATTATTACAGAAGCATGTGATCCTGATGTTTTAGGAAAATGATAATCCAATTACTTATATTTTCATGACAGAGTGAGAGAGATGTTAGAAATACTTTTTTTAAACCGTGGAATAATGAAATATGACATCCTAGAAAAATCACAATTAAGTGTTTTACAAGACTTGTAAGCATAGTAATATGAGACTTTATGTCTCATATTAATATGCTCATATATATCAATCACATATATCAATATGCTCATATATATCAATGCTCATAAGTTTCTTCATATGTATGTGTGTGTATGAATACTTCAATATAAAAAAAGCACTTCAATCTCATACACAGCATGCACATGCACACACACATACACACTTTTGTCTACATGTATTTCCTGTGAGTAAAGGGATAGGCAAAGAATCTCAAATTCAGGAATTTAACTTTCACTCTTTCTAGTCAGAGTATTTTCTGCTGGTCTGACCCACTTCTTATGAATGATGTCAGGCAAAGTCCTCCTCCTCACACACTTCATTGAATTTGACCTGATTTTATTATTCTTATGGAGAAATGGACTTCCAATGCAAATCTCTAAATAGCTCAGTCCAGAATTTCCTATTAGAAATATGTTAAATACCTCCACTTGTGGTTAGAACCAAGAACTCATTTTAGGGGTGCATGGGTGGCTCAGTTGGTTGAGCATTGGACTCTCAATGTCCACTCAGGTCATGATCTCGCAGTTTGTGGGACTGAACCCCATGTGGGGCTCAGCACAGAACCTGCTTGGGATTCTTTCTCCCTCTCTCTGACCCTCCCCTGCTTGCTCATTCTCTCTCTCTCTCCCTCTCTCTCAAAATAAATAAAGAAATAAAAAAGAACTCCTTTTGTAGCTACTTTGGAGCCTACTTTTTAAAAATGTTACTATGGACTGCCATTAATTTAAAGAAACATTTGGTGTCTAGTGCTAATGGTCTTTTTCTTTCAGAGGCTCCAGATTAACAATTTTTATACATTAAAAAAGAAAAAAAAAACTTTCTTAGGAGTATTGAACCTTCCTAGATCATAAGTGTAGTCAAGTAATTTTCTTTCTTTCTGAAGAGCTATCCTTTCACATATATTCTGTTCTTAGCCCTGCCTATTTTTACTTGGGGAAGGTTTGTTCTTTTTTAAATGTTTCATTTTGAAATAATTGTAAATTCACATGAAATTGCAAAGAAATGTATAGAGAGGTACCATTAATTCTTCCTCTAGTTTATTTCAATAATAATATCTTACACAACTACAATACAATATCAAAACCAAGCAATTCACATTGTGGCAATCCATAGCTCTTATTCAGATGTCACCACTTGCACATGCACTCATGTACGTGTGTGTGTGTGTGTGTGTGTGTGTGTGTGTGTATTGCTGTATGAAAATTCTGTTTGAGATTCTTATTATTGAACATTGATATTATGTTTCAGATTTCTATCTGTTGTTTATTGCCATCTTGTTTGAAGAGCAAAAAACTTGGAAACAACTTAAAGTCCTATAATGTGGCACTGGTTACACAAATTAAGATTTGCACTAAGTAACAATGATACAGGCACATATTTAATGCTGTGAAAAAATGCTTACAGAACATTTTAATGTCTGGTATTATCATTAGCAAAGACAAAAAAATAGCACGTCCCCATTTAACATGGTAACAAAACATAAGGAGAGAAATAAAAAGTTAATGATCCAGAATTATGTATTTTCCCTGCTCGTTGTATTTTCTGTTTTTCCCCCAAAAGTTTAATGATAAACATGAGTAATAAAAAACAATGTCATTAAAGTTTTAATCATTTTGCTTTGTCTCTCCAACTATATTTAAACTTGAGAATAGACTATCTTTATTTATATCCCCCAACTTGGTGATATAGTGATTTGATATATTTAATTTCTTTTGTTCACAAAAGCTAAGAACACATTTTTATAGCATGACTACTGTTTGCCACCATTAAATTATTTCTTTGTGAATATACATATTTAGTATGTCTATATTCCTTAAGGTCTGTGGGATACTTTTTAAAATGCACACTCAAATACTACATAGTATAATTCCTTATATCCAATGAGAACTCAATAATTACTTTTTGAATAGCATTAAAAATGTAGCAGTGCACAGCTTCCTCTCAATGAAATTTCAGAATTTTTAAAGGCAGGAATTGGTTTGCGTCTTTATGATATTTTGCATTTAATACTAATATCATACTAATAATAGGACATCATTATCATCATAAAAGCTACCATTTACTGAGTATTAACTATGTGCCAGGAATTGGGCTAAATGTTAATATTCATGATATTATTTAAATTTCACAATAATTACTATCCCCCTTTATATATGAGGAAATTAGCATCAGTGATATTAATTAGCTTGTCCAAAATCAAACCATGAGTACTTAGAACTAGGACTGCAAGCTGCGCTAATCTGACTCCAGATTCTGAGATGTCAATTAGGAAGATATATCATATATCTCTTAATAGAATAGGCACTCAAAAATGTTTATCAAATGAATGAATATAAAAGTGAGAAATTAATGCTTATTATGTATCATATATAAATGAATTGACTCTTAAGGATTAGTGAGTAATTGAACAGGAGAGAATACAGTGAACAAAGTTTGGCAATGGGAATTAAAGATTTAAATTTTGATATTAAAATCACCAAATCAAAAATCTATGTATTCTGAGCATATGAATATAAGAATATTGTTTTGTCTGCTCAGTTGACGCCCTTTGCTTCTAATTCACAGAATGGCCCAATTGGAGACTTTTGTCAAAAAAGAATGGACTCATGACAAACATACAGATGATGATGAGTCAATCAAAAGGACTATCAGTTGCATTCAAATTGATAGATTGATGGGCAAATGAAATGATCAGTCCATCGCAACATAATTATTCTTAAGTAACTTAACTGAAGACAAAATGATTTATTTTTCATAAATATTTGTAGAGACTATTCATTACCAAAGGATGATTCCTGGTATCTCTTTTTAAAAAGTAAGAATAATTCTAAGACAGTGTATGTCATAGTTGGCTAATGCTGCAGTCAAGTTTGAAAGCATGAAAAATATAAAGGATGGCTTATGCTTTCAGAAAGAAAATAAAATGCTATTAGAGAGTCAGATTTAGGCCCCTTCTTTGATTAGCTAAGGTAAAAAATAGAAAACATTTATAAAACAGAAAATAAAATCAGCAACTCAGGGGCACCTGGGTGTCTCGGTTAAACATCCAACACTTGATTTCAGCTCAGGTAGTGATCTTGCAGTTTGTAGGATCAAGCCCTGCAACATGCTCCATGCCGTCAGCATGGAGGCTGCTTGGGATTCTCTCTCTGCCTCTCTCTCTCTCTCTCTCTCTCTCTCTCTCTCTCTCTCAAAATAAATAAATAAACTTTAAAAAACCCCAGCAACTCAACAAATCTCATAATGAACACAATTTTTAAAACCTTATTCAGATTTTTCACTAGTAACATGGTAGGGAAATGCTGTTGATACTATAAACTCAGGAAAATCAGAGACTTTTTTGTATATATTTTTAATTCTTAGTGTCCAACAAGGTTTGGGGCAGAAAAAATAAGGTGCTTAATAAACATTCAGAGATTGAATGAATGCATTCTTGACAAGAATCAAAGATGTGTGTTAAGATGTAATTTATAAACTTGAAATATTGAAAACTACCTAAGTTGTTCAATAACCAAAGAATGATTAAATTTTGGTAATATTATTAGCCATAAAAACCAAATGGTAAATTTATACCTGAAATACACCATAATATACATTAGGAGTTCAATTTATGGGTTCAGCATCAGATTAGAAGTTGGAGAACTGATGAGCTGAGAGACAAGTCAAAAGAAAATATCCACACTAAAGTATGAGGAGAAAAAAGGTGGAAAATACAAAATAGAGCGTAAGAACAGAGTTTAGAGTAAAAGAAAAAATTTAATTTGCATGTCATTAGTGTTCCTTCAGAGAAGAGAGAAAATGCAGCTGAAATAGCATTTGAAGAAACAACTGCAGAGAATTTTCCAAAACTGATAAAACACTGTAAGCCACTGCTTCAAGTCCTAAAACCCTCAAGTATAAATATAAATCAACAAAACAACCTTAAAGGGGGGAAAAACTCACTAAGAAAAAGCATAGTAAAAACCAAATACAAAGAGAAACCTTAAGGTCAGCCAGAGAAAAATAACATTGCCTTCAAAGGAGCGATAAGGCTAATATATGACTTCTCAATTAACATAAACAATATGGAAGCTGAAAATAATGGAATGATATTTTCAATATGCTGTGGGGAAAAAAGTATCTGATGACCTATAATTTCACATTCAATAAAAATATGAAAATGAGAATATGGAAGTGAAATATATATATTTTAAGACAATTAAAAACAGAGAATTCATAAGCAGAAGATCCACACCAAAGGAAATATTAAAAGATGTTCTTGAAGCAGATGGTAAGTGATTCCTGACAGTTCAGAGATACAGAAAGAAGGATCAACAGAATCGGTTAAAAATGTGGCTAAGACTTGGGGTGCCTCGGTGGCTCAGTCGGTTAAGTGACTGACTTGTGATTTCGGCTCTGGTCTTCATCTCAAGGTTCGGACTGAGATCCAGATCCAGATCCAGATCCAGATCAAGCCCCTACAGTGCCTGCTTGGGATTCTCTCTCTCTCTCTTTCTCCCCCTCTCTCTCTTTCTCTGTCCCTCTCCTACTCACACATGTGTGCTCTCTCTCTCAAAAGAAATGATTTTTTTTAAAAAAGAAAAGAAATAGTCATAAGATTAATAAAAGGAGAAATAGACAAATCTACAATTATAGTGTGAAATTTTAACCATATTTCTCTCAGTAAATGATTAAACAGGCAGACAAAAGATCAGTGAGTATACACTGAAAACACATTTATCAAACTCGATTTAATTGACATATATAGAACACTGAACTCCTAGACTACAGAATACATATTTTTTTCAAGTACACATGGATCATTTATAGAAACTGTTCATACATTTAGTGGACCATAAAGCAAATCTCAACAAACGGCAGAGTTGAGTTCATACCAAAAGTGTACTTCAACTACAGTGAAATTAATCTAGAAGTCAATAACACACATATGAACTAGAAATGTTTCATACATTTGGAAACTTAAGAAATATACTTCTGAATAATCCATGGATCAAAGATTATAACAAAATGGAAATAATAATGAACAAATGGCATTAAAATTAGTGGAATGAAGCTAAAGCCAAGCCTAGAGGCAAATTTATATCCTTAGACGTATATATCAGACAAAAGAAAGGCTGATAAAAGACAATGAAAATGGGCCTTGGAGAAGGTAGGATTTTAGGTAGGAAAAAGGAGATAAGGGCATTTTGGTCAAGCAAACCAGCATAATCTAAGTACAGTTAGCCTGGGCCTGGATAAGTACAGGGAGGTTCTGTGACAAGAATACAGTGTGGTGGGTCTGACAGTTGATGTTTCACTTAACTTAGTACATAATGGGTGCACTAAAAAATTTAAGTTAATAAGTGAAATGTTCAGAGTCATACTTCAAAAGCGTATCACCAGGGAGTTTGTTCAGGATGAACTACCTTCTCCCTACAATATATTCCTCACTCTCTCTCCTGTAGTGATTTGTTTAATATCTCTCTTCTCTGTTAGAGTCTGTGCAGGCAACTCTCTGAGGCAAGAAAGTATATCTGTCTTTTTAGTGCTAAATCTCCAATGCCTAGGACGGTGCTTGGAATACAGACAATGCCTAATAAATATTTGCATATTAATTAAAGATAAAAGAAATGAGAGATATAGAAATCAGAAAAACATTGTTATAGGTTCAGTTTGGAATTGACACATGCATAGGTCACAGGGCTGTAGTTATCCAACAGTGAGGACTGTTCATATATATGAATGATCAGATTATATATATGAATCAGTTCATATATATGAATGTTCTGATTAGTTCCTTCTCTATTTTCTTATTTCCATTAATCACATTACTTCATTAATTTATTCATTCATTCAACAATGTTGTATTGAGGGTCTACTATATACAGGTATGTTCTGGCCCTTGAGGTACAGATATAAATAAAACAAAGTTACTGCTAAAATGGAGTTTACATTCTAATGGGGCAACTCAGACAGTAAATAAATAAGTATATGATAGGCAAAGGGAGTGCCTTGAAGAAAAATAAGGCAGGAAAAGACAGTGACAGGTTGTGAGCACACAGGGCAAACCTGAGACACTGACAGGGAGCCACGCTGGCTGGAGCAGAGGAAGGGAAGGGAGAATGGCGTTCAGAGAGATACCATGGGTCTGGTAAAGTAGGCCCATGTAGCATTTAGTAAAGACTTGGGTTTCATTCTAAAGAAATAAATAGTCATTGGAGGATTTGAAGCTGAGGACTCCCATGATCTGACTCATGAATATGAAAGGATCACTCTGGCCATTAAGTGGAGAATAGACTGTAGGGAAACAAGGGTCAGTGGACGTAGACAAGTTAGGAAGCTAAACTACAGGTCACCTTGACTGCTTGAACTCTGCTTTCATCCAATTCCCTATACTGTCCTAACATTTCCTCCACCAGTTTCTTCCTTGTCCATCCACATTACTCAAATCTAGAACCTCATTACCTACTACTTTCACTATTATAATACCATTAGACATTCTAGTTTGGGGCCTACAAGTTTGAAGAATGTAGGAGTAGAGTTTCCCACTCCTACCTTGAATAGCTTTATAGACAATACTGAATAAAATAGAAAGATAAATAGTACATTTTAAAATATGGAAATTAAGCAGCATAATTGAAGGTTTGTGCAGCGAGTGAGAACAAAAATTAATTATAAAATGCTTATTTGAAAGCCTTTGATAATTTCTAATCAATCTACATTTATGGATATAAACCTAATCTTTTGGAATGTTTGGTTTTGACTTTTTTTCAAAGAAGCAGGTGCAATCAGATTATTTGTTTGCTTTATTTTAATTCACAGAGAACATATGGGAATTAATTTAAAAATATACCAAAATACAAACAGGGAACAGTACCAACCAATATCAAGATATTTGACTTTTCCAATTTAAAAAGAAAAAAATCATAAGCATATCTCTGCATCCCTGGAACACATCATAATTTTGTGTTCTTAAATACAATACCATAGTCTTGTATATAGTATAAAGGAGCTAAAAGGCCAATGGTTAAAGCTAAGCATTTCAATAGCTACGAACAGTAATTTAACTAATAGGAGATTTTGATCCTAGGAAGTATAATTGGATTTAGCGAATACCAAAAGCAATTATTATATTAACATTTGCCTTAAATGGTAAGAGTTGTAGAAAAGAATTTAAGTGTGCCAATTTAAACCGTTTGCTTTCCTTAAAAAGATGCAGTCTGACTATTATCAAAACTGACCCATATATTCACTGTCTCCACAAAAACTGTGTTGATATATGATGTACACAATGAGAAGAATGTTCCAGTCAGAAGATCATCAACTATATGCAGAACTACAAAAATTATTTAACAGAAAAATAAACCATATGCTATTGAATACTCAAGAAAACCAGAATATGACTTTCAATTTTTAATATGTGGTTTTTCACAATTTATAATTATATAGACATGATCATCATTTGTCTGCTTAAAGAACTTCTCATTATTATTAATTTACTTTTCTTTGAAAAGCATGAGACTATAATATAGTTCCATTAGTTAGTGCATCTCAAAACTGTTACTGAGAGAAAAACCCTTGAATGCAGAAAAAACATGTCATTTCTTTCAAGCTTCATTTCTTCTATTCTCTCATGGAGAAAAAAAGGCCTTATAAAAATTGACCAATGCAGTATAGTTTGGATTTATATTCTCTTGGAAAGGTAAATACAATTAAGTGAATATCATATACTCAGTGTTTACCGCATGCCAATTGTGGCCAGACTTAATAATGCTAGAAGAACTGATTTTGTAGCAATTGTAAAAATGTAAATAAGGCTTTAAAACTGATTCAGAAATCATATTTTATAAATGAAGCTTTGATTTTAATTTAAACAATTCTCTTAGGGTATGATATGCATTATTCAGAATGTTCTGCTTTTTTTGTGATTGAAATAGTAGAGATATTTCAGGAAACCAGGGGATAGAAACACCTGTTTCTTATCAAATTACATCTTCTAATGATTATAACAATTTTATGCACTAGATTAACTTTAAAATGTAAATACTACAATAATTTAAAAAGTTTAAATTATTAGATGGAAATTTATTTTAAAAGTAGCAGTGGAAAACATAAAACAAAATAGAGCATATCTTTACCTATTTTAGTCTAAATATTCCTACTAATAAAACATGTATCAAAAGCATCCACATTAAAAATGCTTTTCATAACATATGTTGATTTTTGTCCTACTGCAAATATAATAACCAGCTAATGAAATTTGGAAAGTAATAAATACAAATTTAAAACTCAATAAAAGCTGTCAATAATTTGATACATTTTCCTTCAAGCCACCTGTCCATCTGGTTAGCTATCAATTTATCTCTACCTTTATCCATATAAAATGAGGATAATACTAAACATGTTTTATAACTTGCTTTGTTGTTAGTATCAAAACTCATGAGATATTGAAATACATTCTTAAAATGAAAACAATCAAAGAAATTTTAAATTTATGTTCCTTTTGAAAGAGTGAAGTACATGCCAAGTGGAGTCATGAAGAGAAATGTCAGTGTGATCGGTGGCAGCTGCTTGCTTCCCTAGGAAGGAAGGGGCCGCTTAAGAGTACAGTAGCTAGCAAACCCCTCAGCGCTCCCTAAAGTCACTAGTGGGAAAAGAACAAAGGCCTTTCCAATGCAACTAACACAGATGTGCCCAAAGGCAAGCTGTCAGAAACAGTTAAGATGACAGCTACTCACAGTTCATTATTTCCTTCTCACAGGTCACTGGGTGACAAGCTGGGTCAGTGTGCTTTGTCGGCTGTCCTAGTCCTTCCCCACCCCCTATTCAATTTGAATAAGGCAAAGGGCTCCATTGGATAAACTAATGTAAACAAACACATTCCAGACACTTAAAGATGCCAGAATATGGCATTTATTTTATTTTGGACCAAGCTTAGAATTAAATGTACACACAACTCACTTCATCCAAGCAAGAAGACCACTACATTTCTAGATCTCACTGATAGAGGAAGAGAAAACATTTCAAGTGTTGCTAAAGCAAACAAGAAAATATAATATGCTATAAACTAAGAACTTCAGATTGAAGACCTCACACAGTAAGAGATTTTCCTTTTTCTTCAATAGGAAAAATAATTTTTTCCACATTACAAAAAAAAAAGATCAATAATCAGACTACTTTCCACAAGTATTTGAAATGTAAATTAAATTAAATGATTCTGTAGATGGGAAAGCCTGGTTTGTGTGTTTGTGGTGACTGTTATAGTTTTTTTAAGGATATAATTCAAAATAAGGCACCCATCAAAATGACAATAGTTCAATAAAATTTTTATGATGTAAATGCATAAAATTTTAGTAATAACTTAAGATGACTATTCAATATGATGACATTCTGTTACAAAAATCACTGGAATAAATACTACTAAGAAACTAGGAATGAGTAATAAAACAGTGGTTAAAAGCATGGTCTATGGATCCAAATGGTTGTGGGTTCGAACCCCATCTCTCCTATCTCTAGCTATGTGACTGGGCACATTATGAAATCACTCTGAGCTTCAGTTGCTTTATCTTCATGGATTTTAAGAGTACCTTCACCATCAGATTATCATGACAATAATTAAATAAACTTATCACAGTGTTAGAAGAATAAGTACGTTCAATAGGAGTTGACACGTCATAGCTATTCAACAAATAACAGCTATTAGCTACCTATCACCAAATTTAGTATATACAAAACTGAACTGAATCACCATTGAAAGTGGGAAATACCTTGGCTAATCATGACAGAAGTTACAGTCACATTGTTAGACATAAATTTTTAAAAAATCTCTAATTCATTCAAGTGTAAGCATCTATACATCATCAGTAAATCTAGACTGTTGGATTCAAGAAGTCAAGGGTTCAGTCTCCCTTAATATTTTCTACCTCTTATTTAGTCTTCACTGAAAGGTGCATACATTGACATATCTTTTATCATTCCCTTTCTAAACTGTATTTAAAGGTCCCTTTCCAAGATACCCAGTCAAAATGATGGGCCCCATTTGAAAGGCTAAAAGATTTGGAATAATCACCAAGACAAGAACATGAATGGGTAGGCAGAATAATGTAGACACTGAGAAAAAGATTTTGGGCTCAGATAGGCCTGCCTTAAATTACTAGTTGAAAGGCCTTAATGAAGTAACTTAATCTCTCTGTCCCTCAATTTCCTTATCAGTAAAACAGAGATTAATACCTCAGTTTTACATACATCATAGGTTCTTGGGCAATAATGTACATAAGGCACTTCAGCAAAGTCAGTGTATTTTATTAAAAATTGAATGTTTTCCTTCATTTTCACATATTAGCTGCCACTAACTATGATACCTCTCTCTTTCCCCAAATTTGGCTACTTGCAGTTCTCTCCTTCTTTGGCTACTTCTAAGGAAATACATACATTTATATATCTATATCTTTTTATTCTTTTCAAATACATGTTCTTTCTTCAGATTATTTGCTCATTAACATGTTTGTTCTAAAATTCTACTTCTTTCTCCAGTTTCCACAACACAGATCATTTCACATTATTCCTTTACTTCTTGTTATGATTTTATTCTGTATTTTGTAAAGTTATCATTGATAAAAGCAAGAAAATGTAAAGCTCTCTTAAAGATGCAATAATACAATGTGCTGGGCAGTGTGTAAACCTAACCAGGCAACCCAAGGTTCAAAGTAATCAATATGCCAAATTCAGAGCCATGTTCTAATTTTGCCCAACAATTCCTTCCAAAATGGGAGGAAAGTAATTGCTCTAAGTACTTACTTTCTACTCAAAATAACTTTGTTAAGGAACAGAAAGAGAAGGAGTGAAACTGAAATTACATCTATTATGGTAAATTGTCAGGGTGGAGAGGAAAACCGTGGCTTTAAGAAAAAAAAAAAAAGAGGGCTAGAAGAGTTGTTGCAGCCTGAGACACAAACCCTGAGGGATACTCACTAAAATAAGGGCCCCAGGAATTTTCTTATGAAATGAAATCCCAAACATGATTAGTCAATTCCTATTGACTAAAAATCACAAACTATAAGCCCTATTAAAAACTGGTTTCTACCCTCCTTGGTTTCAGCCCATTTTCACAAAGACTACTCATTGAGTGCTTGCTACATTCCTGGAAATTTAAAGACATTAATTCTAACAACTCAAATAGTTCTTGTGTTATGTTAACTAACAATAACTGCTTTGTTGTTTGTTTTTCTGTTTGTTTTGTGGGGTTTTTTTGGTTCACATTACCTAATACTCCATATATATAGTATAGTATACTATACACTATATACATATCACTGGCGTTCTGACACACTGACCCACCAGGACCAGGGCCAGGAGGAGACATACACGGAAATCCCATATAGGTTTCAGAAATCTGGGAGCAGAAGGAACCTGTGCCTCCTTGAGTAGAACCCAGGATAATGACAAGCCCCCAGCATGCTCTCAAACAGCGTAGAATAGAAATGGCTGCCAAGTGAGTCTAGAAAGATAGGACAACAGAGGTCTTATAAAACAATATTTAAGTTCCCCAGTGGCCCAGGTTTCTCTGAGTTTCTGTTTTACACGGAAAGTTCAAAGACTGCTCCCAAGGGACTTACATTCTAGTGACTGGACCAGAGTGGCCTGGCTAAATAGCTGAGGTCTTGTGGTTGTGTTGTAGGGTGTCAGAGAGTTGAGATTCCTATATGTGATTAAAAAGCAAGTAGCAGGAATAAAAACTAGAACTTAAGTTTTCCTGCAGTCCAGGACATCCCCAGACTATGATACAGAAAGGTCCTAAATTTTTTCTTTTGTTTATCTGTGAACTATCTTACTCAAAACAACAAAACCAATGTGAGTTTTAAATAACAAAGAGATAATAAATTGAAAAGTCACTGTTGTTATCAGGAAAAAATGTTCCCCTCCTGTTAAAATCTGAGGCAGGAATATATAATTTAAGAATATAAGATAGCTTTTCATTGAAATAAAAGTCATATTGCACACCTTACACTTATACAATGTTATATGCCAACTGTATCTTACTCAACAAAGCTGGAATTTTTTTTTAAAAAAAAGAAATGAAAAGTTGTCACTTTTTTTCTTTCTTCATACAACTAACATTTCTATCTACAATTAAAATATTTAAACTTAGGAATTCTCTTGAACTTCAGTGAGTACAATAAGAATTATATTACTCCTTTAAGAGTGCTTCAGTCAATAGTTAATTTCCAACAATTATTATACTAAAATTGCAATTTATAACATTATTTTGTTGTAACCCAACACAATTAACAATAATTCTACTACTACTACTACTACTAAACATAAACTTTAGTTTACCAATTAAATAAAGAGAATCAGAGAAATTGTCCAACCAAGGGTGATTTTCAGTTGGTTAGCAAAATCATTGCTTAGTTTTACTCTAGAAATTATGTCAACCTGTTAAATTATCACTGCTTAAGACCATCTATTGTGCACTTATCCTCAGGTCTAAATGCAATAATCTCCTCATGGACCACAAAAAGGATTGTCTATGGGTATGATGTTCTCAAGGACCTCTTGGTATTTTCACAACTGGATATATATTCAGTATCACTTTAATTATGCTATTTCAGAGTCTTTTAGTGAGATCCCAGGACAGAAGCTCTAAGTATTCTTATAAACAATACCATACATCAAACTTTAATGAAATACGCATAAATGTCACCTCTCTTCATCAAATGTGACCTGAAAACTACTGTGCTTGAAAGCCAAAGGGCTTTTGAGGTATTTCAATAATCTTCAAGAAATCAATCTTACATGAAACTGAAGGAAAACATCGAATGTCATTGAGCAATAAAGCTCCATTCTGTCAGTGCCCTACCTCTGAGCAGAAGCCTTAGGATGTTTCTCTTCCAGTTTCCTCACCAGTGCCACCGTCAGCTGCCTTGTCTCCCCAAGAGAACCTTCTGGCATTAAATGGGTGTCTGAAGGCTCTGGCAGTTGCTTCAGACCAGGGATGCTGTCACTTTTTTCCAGAACCTAATAAATGAAATATAAGAATAACGTAGGTAATTTTCATTGAATGAAAATATGCCCCAAATTTAACCTTACACTTTCAGGGTTCCTCCAATCTGCCTCATTCAGCACAGAAATCATTTGCATATGGCCAGAAGAAAAGGCAGCAGTCCCAACAAAAGCTAGTGGGTCATCCACTATTTAATAAAATAATGTTTATAAACATATATTGATGTTTATATAAATATAAACATGCATATAGATATTTATATTATGTGTATGATTTTAAACAATCAATATCATTAAGATGTGAATTTGTGTTTGTCTCCTGAAAACAACTTGAACATTTTCTCTTTTCAAAATACATTTTAGAGATCTATTTCTGTCTTGCCTCTGGCTCACTACACTGACCTCTTCTGCTAAGCTGCTACCATGATGAGCTTTAGTCCAGGCACCATGGTGAATGTGATACTCTGTCTGGGTCACATCCACTTGTGCATTTAGTTCCTCCAGGTAGGTCAGAACAAACTGAGGATAAGCCTGTAGGAAAGGAAAAAAATAAAAAATAGTACTAGCCTTGTAAGTAACAGCTAATAATCTATACAACTGAAATTATGGGAGGATAAATTAGATTAAGAGTAAAAAGGTCTGACAAATAAACTCCACTTTATTATCTATTTCAGATCAAAAAATCAAGTCAAATAACTTTAATATTAAGATTTCTAATTAGTTGTTTAATCTGAGCAAGTTTAACTGGATGCTAATCTTCACTCTCAGATAGATGATAATATTAAAATATTAAAACCATTTTATATAATAATAATATCTAACATATACTGAGTTATTTCTACATGAGATGTGCAATTGCTGTATTGACTGGGAGTATTCAATTCTGCTCTAGAAGACAAGAAAACAAATGGGATGGATGAAATTCATTAGCTGCATTAAGCGTAGATAAGTAAGTTAGTAACCTGAGAAGTATCAGACAGAAAGTCATTAGAGCATAAGTCTATGAACATAGATAGAAAGGGGTAGCAAAATAGGCATTTAATAGTCATGATTTGCTAAATAACAAATGAAGCGACAAATACCTATGAAACACTAAATATAAATGAGGCACATGAGACACACAATAATTGAAAGATCTTTAATTGGCCACCTATTGCTGACTCTGATATTGGATTTTCAGCTAAATAACATCCACAGCTGCCCATCAGGCTAACTGGGGATCATAGCTATTGGCCAAGTGTACTTGCCAACAAGCTCTCGAATGGAGCAAGTGTGTGTCATTTCTCAGACACCTTTCGTGTGTGGGGCCTCTTCAAATTTTCACTCTGGTCCTTGTAACCACATCAGCAGCAGAGAAGGGTGATGCAATAGAGAGACAGATATGTCGACTTTGCAGAAATTCAGGTATGATGATCCTTCAACCCACTTACACCTTAAGTATGTTTACCTAGCCTACCTCTCTTCCCGTATATTTTGCTTTGTATTTTAAATTGATTTAAAGGGGTGCCTGGGTGACTCAATCAGTTAAGTATCTGACTCTTGGTTTCGGCTCAGTTCATGATCTCAGAGTTTGTGAGTTCCAGCCCCACGTTGGGCTCTGTGCTGATGGTGTCGAGCCTGTTTGGAATTCTCTCTCCCTCTCTCTCTGCCTCTCCACTGCTTATGTTCTCTCTCTCAAAAATAAATAAGCATTAAAAAAATAAATTGATTTAATAAACTGTGATCTGAGCATTTTATTTGGTCTGCACACCTTTCTATTCCATGAGATCTATGATAGTTTATCTAGGATCATAGTTGGAGGCTACTATTGCATCAAAGTAATTTCCACATGACAATATATTTACATTTTAATCCTCTCAACAGCCCTTTGAAATAGGTACTATTATTTTGCTCATTTTAAAGATGAGGAAACAGATACAGCGAGGTTAAACAACTTGTTCAGTGTCATCCAGCTTGTTTACTAGCTCATAAAACCTAGAAATGTTGCCTCAAGTATGATATAAACTTCTTTTTTAAAGCATAGAACTAAAATTCTAACAAAAAATATGAAGAGATGTTCAGAAGATAATAAACGGGCACGAAAGTCCTTATATTATTCTGGTAAAAGAAATATTGAACAACCTTAAACTTTTTTTCAGAAAATCTATAAGTAAATATGCATGTTAAAAATGTAAGGGGCTCCAGAATCTTAAATGCATATTACTGAGTGAAAGAAGCCAACCAGAAAAGGCTACATATTGTATGATTCCAACAACATGTCATTCTGAAAAAGGCAAAACTGTGGACACAGTGGGAAAAAAGATCAGCACTTGCCAGGGGTTAGGAGGGAGGGAAGGATGAATGAGCAGAGCACAGAGAATTTTTAGGGCAGTGAAACAGTTCTGCATGATACTATAATGGTAGATGAATGTCATTATACATTTATCCAAACCCATAGGATATACAACAGTATGAGTGGACCCTAATGTAAACTATGGATTTTGGGTCATAATGTGTCAATGTAGAT
The DNA here is from genome assembly GCF_022837055.1 of Prionailurus viverrinus. Classification (NCBI taxonomy): domain Eukaryota; kingdom Metazoa; phylum Chordata; class Mammalia; order Carnivora; family Felidae; genus Prionailurus; species Prionailurus viverrinus. Next base: position 85,643,389 of record NC_062570.1, read on the forward strand.
TCATCAACTATAATAAATCACCACTCTATGGGGGATGTTGATAGTGGGGGAGGTTGTACATGTATGGAGAATTGGTGTATATGAGAACTCTTTGTACTTTCCATTCATTTTTGCTGTGAACTTAAAGCTGCTCTAAAAAATAAAGTCTATTAAAAAATGTAAGAGACTCCACCAAATTATAAGAGACAAAAGAAAAATAGATAAATTATACTACATCAAATTTTAACAGTTTGTGCTACAATGTCATCAAAAATGAAAAGACAACCTACAGCATGGGAGAAAATATTTGCAAATCATATATCCAATAAGGGGTGTATACACTGAATATATAAAGAACTCTTACAGCTCAGTAAAAAAAGATAAATAACCAAAATTTTAGCAAACGATCTGAGTAGAGGATAATTCTCCAACGAAGATATGCAAATGGCCAACAAACACATGTAAATGACAAGACTCTGATTCTGACAGTTGTAAATCCCTTATATTCTGATAGTAGTTTCAGGTCTTGCATCCTCTAACAGAGGTAAAGATATTTCATCTAAGTTTACTTTTAAGGTATATTTCCCTCTTATTGGAATAAGGCATACCTGGAACATGGGAATTTCAACCTATATCAAATGAGATGGATGAGGCAGTGCCCAAAAGGTAGAGCCATGATGTGTCTGAATATTCTGCTAGGCATAGCAGAAGCAAAGACCAACCAAAAATAGAAAAAAAAAATGTCATGTGCTTTGCTCCCTGGAGTTGACAGTCAAGCAAAGGTGGCAGACATACCCATGTAACACAGACGAGTTCTATTATTTATCCTCCTACCATGCATTTGGAGAGTTTTACAAATTTTTCTGGCATTTTCCCTTTGGAATGATTCTAAACTATCCCCACCCCAGGTAATGACTGTTCTAACATTTGATTCTATAATTCTTTAGTATTCTTCTACTTCCAAGATTAAGTTCTCTTGATCTCCAACCAGGAACCTACCAGTTCAATATTCAGACCACCAGTATAAACAACTCCCTTCTCCAAAATCTGGACTTCTCTTCTAGGGAGTCGACAGCCTGATCTTTTGATTTTCCCCTTTCTAGTGCATCTGCACATCACTCCAAATTGATGTCTAATGTCAACCCTCCAAGTCCTTCGGCCCTTTGGGCTTCATTACATTCTTATCATTCTAATCCACTTTTACCACCAGAAGATAAATTTCAATAATTTGTATAGTAATAACATATTCAGTAACATATCTTTGATCAATCATTTCCACTTTAAAAACTTTAAATAGCACTCCCTGTACATACTGATTAACAGTACTGTACTAATCTGGCTTCAAATTCCAGCTGGGCTATTTATCGGCTTTGTGACTGTAAGTTCTACTTCCTTGAGAGAGAAGTTTTCTACTGAAAACCAAGTACAAATCTGCTCAGAATTTCTCATGGACCAAAATCCCCCTCAGGATACAATGACAACTCTCTGGTTGCTAAAAAGGATCCCATCCACTTGTGAGATTTTTTTTTAACCTAACAGGGCTGGGGAATCCTCTTCATCACTCCAAGATGTTCATTCTATGTACATTAGAAAGTCTACATATTTGACCTAACTTGGGCCTCCATAGTAATATTTATCTCCTCATGAAAAATACAGCAAGCAGGGCTACAGAATCTCACCTGAAATGTTTTAAACTCTAGACACTCTTATCTCCTCTTGGTCAGTACATGATCAGGCATAGTTTTAAAAAGTGCTTCCTGACTACAAATGTTTTCTATAGAAAACTTAGAAAACACAGAGAAACTGAAAGAAAATGACTATTCATCCTCCTACCACCTGTTTTATGTATAAACTTCCAGTTTTGTTTCTACATACACACACAATCTTTCAATACAATACAAATAAATGTTCTCTTATCTGATTTTTCTCAAGATTAGCATTTTTATCTATCATCCTAAATTATTCTACATTATTTGTAATACCAATATATAGTATCCATAATAAAGACATACCATAATATATTTATGCAATCTCACCGTTGATTACTTTACCTGTTTTCAATTTTCACTATTATATACAAAGCTCTAATAAACACCCTTAAAGATATATTGTGGTACATACTTTTGATTAATTCCTTGGGGTAAGTTGTTGTAAGGGGGATTTCTGTGCCAAAAGGAGTATTTATTTTTATGGATTTTGATAAATATTGCTAAAATGACCCTCAGAAATATCCTAGTCTCTTAGATAGCACCCAGTGTCCCCTGCCTCTTAGTGTTCATACCCTTGTGTGGTCCCTTCCACATTATATAGCAGGATCCGTATATGTGGCCCCATAAAGGTGCCAGAAGTGTTGTTACATCACTTCTGAGATTAGGTTATGAGAGACAGTGCAGCTTCCATTTTGTTCTCCTGTTCTCTCTTGCTCTCTTTGATCACTAGCTGAGGTTGTGGACAGCACTTTGGAGAAGCCCAGATACCAAGGCACTGAAGGCTCTTGTCTATAGAGTAAGTATGCTTCAAAGCAGATCTTCCAGCCTAGTCAAGTGTCAGATAACTGCAGTCCTTGTTGACACTGTGACCACAGCTTCATGAAAGACTTTGGGTTAGAACTATCCAGGTAATCCACTCCCCGGTTCCTGGACCTCAGAAACCGAGATAATAAATATTTATTGTTTTAAGTTACTAAGTTTGAAGGTAATTTGTCACACAGCAATAGATAACTAATGCAAACAAAATACCAAAAAACTCCAACAAGTATAAATACAAAAAAAAAAAGGAAATGTGCCTACTTGTTTTCTCACATTTCCATCAACGTTGGATTTTCCTAGTTTTAACATCTACCAATATTTAATAGGGAGAAAATACTGTCTCGTTGTTTTACATTGCTTTAACTTCTAGTTAGAAGTTCTAGTTCGAGGCGGAACTTTTTTATTTGGTTTGGCTCTTCTAATCTTTCTTTTGTCATGTATTTCCTTTTCCTGTCCTTTACCTATATTTCTATCGAAGTGTGTATCCTCTTCTACTGTTTTATCAGGCTTATTATATATTAAGGGTACTATCCTATGTCTGACATTTATATTGCAAAACTTTTTCCTATTGTCATAGTTCCCTATTTGTTCTTCCTTTATGCTATTTTAAGTTAGGAGTTTTTCAATTCTTATATACTCAAAGCCATCAGTCTTTTCCTTTATGGATTCTGTCTTTGTTTGCATGCTTGTGGAGAGGTCTACTCGCCACTAGTCTGGGTTAGATGCTTTAATCCAGGTTTTCTTTTAGATATTTATGGTTCCATGTTTAAGTTTAAATCCTTAATTTAGCTGAAACTGGTAGACTGTATAAAGGAAGTAATCCAACTTTATCTTTTCACAAATGAATAGAGGAATCGTTAACTTTAAAAACAAATCAAGGGGCGCCTGGGTGGCGCAGTCGGTTAAGCGTCCGACTTCAGCCAGGTCACGATCTCGCGGTCCGTGAGTTCGAGCCCCGCGTCAGGCTCTGGGCTGATGGCTCAGAGCCTGGAGCCTGTTTCCGATTCTGTGTCTCCCTCTCTCTCTGCCCCTCCCCCGTTCATGCTCTGTCTCTCTCTGTCCCAAAAATAAAATTAAAAAAAAAAAAAAAAAAACGTTGAAAAAAAAATTTTTAAAACAAATCAAAAAGGAAGAACAAAACTCATCCAAATAAAAACAATATAACAAAATACAATATTATATTTAAATTTGGTCATTGTTATCACTACTAGTTACAAATTATCAATTAGCTGGAATCAATATGCCAGAATCTATTGATAGGCCAGAATCTGAGCCAAATACTCAAAATGTTAGCATTAATATCTCCATTTTGCAGACAGACAATGTGAAGCTTGCAAAAGGCTAAATGACTTGTATAATGCCACACAACTAATAAGTGGTGGAACCAAAACTAGTTATTAATATCCTAAAGTAATTCTGTCTTCTTTTTTAAATAAATGGAAAGAGCTCCATTTATGATCCAGCCGCAAATAATTATCAAATTATTCTCCATTTTAGCCTTAACTAGATGGATATAATTTTGGATGTGACTAAATTTAGATCTAATCAAAATTTCTAAGCCTCTAAAAGAATAAAATTCCTCATTAATAGTTTTTCTCTGTGAATTGTAATAAAAATTCAGCAATTGTGTTTGGGAATGGAACATTAAAATTTTTAGAATCAAAATCCTCTTAAAAATAATTGTGTTTGAAACACAAAAGCAATGTTTATAGCAGCACTCTCAACAATAGCCAAATTATGGAAAGAGCCTAAATGTCCATCAACTGATGAATGGATAAAGAAATTGTGGTTTATATACACAATGGAATACTACGTGGCAATGAGAAAAAATGAAATATGGCCTTTTGTAGCAACGTGGATGGAACTAGAGAGTGTGATGCTAAGTGAAATAAGCCATACAGAGAAAGACAGATACCATATGGTTTCACTCTTATGTGGATCCTGAGATACTTAACAGGAACCCATGGGGGAGGGGAAGGAAAAAAAAAAAGAGGTTAGAGTGGGAGAGAGCCAAAGCATAAGAGACTGTTAAAAACTGAGAACAAACTGAGGGTTGATGGGGGGTGGGAGGGAGGGGAGGATGGGTGATGGGTATTGAGGAGGGCACCTTTTGGGATGAGCACTGGGTGTTGTATGGAAACCAATTTGACAATAAATTTCATATATTAAAAAGAAAAAAAAAGAAACACAAAAGCATGAATTATTTGCTAGCTACCAATGTACAGTTGAGAATAATTAGAAAATTATAAATTATAAGAAAGGGAAAGGTAAAAACGAGAGCAGAGTAAAACTGGATGTTTATGTACCTGAATTTGGGAGGAGAAAAAAAAACATACACATAAGCCTTGGTCCTGTTCTTCTGTGTCTGTTGCTGGGAAGGTCAGTACTTATATAGGATAGAGTTATGTTCTTGGATACTAGGAGTCAGCTCTGTCTAGGTATATCTCAGAATAAAGTCCTCATGTGAGGGTACAGGCCAAAGAGCTAAAGGGATATTTTAGTACAGTCTCAAAATTCTACTTTTTATTTTTACGAAGATGAATTAGTTTTGGTCTTCCTATGACTCCCTCTGCACTAACAGAGAGCTTCACTCTGACTCAGGAATGTAGTGGAGTCAGAAACAGGACAAGGGGATAGCTAGGGTGAAACGGCATGAAGTTAGATAAAGGTTATTTTTAAAATGGTTTGACAGTTGATGCCTATGTCAAATTCCCTGCTTAGGAACAGAGCTAAAAGTGTATAGGCCTGGTTGAGTAGTGAGTAGGCTGGAGTTTTAACCAGTGTGCCAACAAATAACTACTCAAGGAAATGCTATTATCTTACTTTTCAAATTTAAATTGTATCAAACTCTCTAAATTTCTGAAATGTTGCAGGTCAGGAAATAATGGCTCAAATACATAATTCTAGAACACTAGAGAAATAAAGCTATTATTTTTACCAGTCTGGGTCCAATAAGGAGATATAAACTACATTGTAATTTGAACAGGAAAAAGTTTAATATAAACAATTAGTAGCAGGCTATTAGAGAGTCAGGAAATTGGCTAATAAGAGTTTAAGAGAACACTAAAGAATATATGAATAGCAGATAAAGGGAGCAGCCAGTACTGCAAGGCCTGAGATAGAATGTCCAAGGAAAAGGTCTGGCCACGGCTGACATCCAAACCACATAGAAAAGAGCACAACAATGGCTCACTAGATGGTGAATAAGTCCCTGAGTAAGTTCATCCACAGATTTCAGCAGCCTTTGGAGCTCCAAGGGAAGCTGTCCACAGGGAGGTGCCTAGCTGATGACACTCCACTATAGAGCCACCCATGAAGAACATGCTCAAGGAAACCATTCATAAGAAGGTACCCCACTGGCAGTCCTCTGCTGTGAAGCTGCCCGAGGCAGGTGCCTGGCAATAAATGGTAGATATGGAACAGAGAGGGAATACATTGATAACTGACATGCCCTGTGTTATAAGTTGAATTGTGTCCCCTCAAAAGTACACTGAAGCCTAATCCTTGATAACCGTGAATGTGACCTTATTTGGAAATAAGGTCTCTGCAGATGCAATCAAATTAATATTAGGGCTTTTGGGTGGGCCCTAAGCCAAAATGACTAGTGTCCTTAGAAGAGAAAAATTTGGACAGAGACACCCACAAGGAGGAAAATGGCATGTGAAGATTCAGATGCAGAGGGAGATGGCCATGTGAAGATGGAGGCAGAGATTGGAGTTATGTTACCACGGTCAAGGAACGTCCAGGACTGCCAGTCAGTGGAAGGGGCCAGGAAGAATCCTCCCCAAGGGGATTCAAGTGGAGCACAGTGCTGCTGGCACCTTGATTTCCGACTTCTAGCCTCAAGAATTGGAGAGAATACAGTTGCTTAAGCCACCCAGTTTATGGTACTTTGTTACAGCAGCCCTTAAAAATTAATACGCGATGTATGTCCAGTTGCATTCATCTAAGTAATTTAGCATTTCTGAAATCAAAATGGTGGGATCCTAAGGCAAACACTAACAAATACCATGTGATTAATCTAAGTTTTGTCTTCCTTAAATATTGATGATTAACCAACATTTCATTTAGGCTTGGAATCATAGACAAGGAAGAAAATCTTGAGAACTGAAGGCCACTATCTTCATTTTATTAAAGTGAATTTTTATGTAAATATACCTACAGAAGAGTACGTAAATCTTAAGTATACAATTCAATCCATTTTCACCTTGTGAATACCTGTTTAATTTACTACCTAGGTCAAGAAAGGGAACATCACAACACACCTGAAGATTTGTTGTTTTGCTTGGCATTAAAGTTTAAATAACTGCAATTACCCAGCGAGCATTCTCTTATATCTGGCTTCTTTGTAAATCATTGTATTTGTGATATTCATATATGTTACGGGTAATTAGTTTGTTTATAGGCATTGCTATCCTCCAGAGTCAGAAAACTAAGGCCTATGATCCAAATCTAACTGAACACCTGTTTCCGTAAATAAAATTTAATTGAAACAGAAACACACCCATTTATTTACATCTTGTCTATGGCTGCTTTCATGCTACAAAGGCAGGGTTGAGAAGTTGGAACAGGCATCATATGGCTCACAAAGCCCCATATATTTAGTATCTGGCCCTTTACAGAAGTTGTCCAACTCTGCTCTATATTATTCCATAGAATATATATATATATATGTATGTCACATATAGAATGTGACATATATATATGTCACAATTTATCCACTTAATTGCTAATGAGCATTTCCATAATCTCTACGCTGAGACTACTACAATTAGCACTGCTATTAACATTTTAGTAAATATCTTTTCCTTAAGATATGTAGTTATTTCTCTTTAGCATTAAACTAGTAGGGAATTACTAGGTTGTACAGACATGTTCAACTTTAGTAGCTGTTGCGAGATTTCCAAAGTGCCAATCTCCTCACTTTAATAAGAAAACTGATGTGGATATTGAAAAGATACCTGCACTCCCACGTCTACTGCGGCATTAGTCACAATCGCCAAGATATGGAAGCAACCTAAGTGCCAACTGATGAATGGATAAAGATGTGATATATACAATGGAATATTCATCAGCCGCAAGAGAGAAGGAAATCCTGCCATTTGCTGATATGGATGGACCTTGAGGCCATTATGCTAAGTGAGATTAGTCAAAGACAAACACTGCATGAAATCACTTATATGTGGAATCTAAAAAAGCTGAACTCAGAAGCAGAGAAAGGAATGTGGTGAGAGGGAGAGAGAATTGAGATGATATTTACCAGTGCAAATTTGCAACTATTAAATCAATAATTTCTGGAGACCTAATGCATAGCGTAGTGATTATAGTCAACAATAATGTATTACATACTTGAACGTTTTTAAAAGAGTTAATTTCCACAAAAAAGCATGATAATTATGTGATTTAATAAAGGTGTTAGCAAATGCTATGAAAATCATTTTGCAATATATAAAGTAATAAATCAACATGTGTAAACTTATGCAATGTTATATGTCAATTATACCTCAATAAAAAATAAATTAAACTAAATCTAAAAATAATAGAGGGACACCTAGGTGGCTCAGTCGGTTGAGCATCCGACCTCAGCTCAGCTCATGATCTCGCGGTCTGTGAGTTCAAGCCCCACATTGGGCTCTGTGCTGGCAGCTCAGAACCTGGAGCCTGCTTCGAATCCCTCTCTCTCTGCTCCTGCCCTGCTCTCTCTCTCTTTCTCTCTCAAAAATAAACATTAAAAAAAAAGTTTTAAAAATAATAGGAAGAAAAAAAAAACGGTGCCCTGAAATGTTGGTTTGTATCATAGTGATGGATATCATAGTGATGGATTGGAAAGAATTATTTTTGGTTTTGGAAAACTTGTAATTTAAAGTCAAACAAAACCTCACAGGAAAGTATTGAGTTAAGTTATATTCTAAACTTCTGGGTACAGGGAAATCGTTGTGCATAAAAAGCATTTCTTGCTCTTAACAATAGGCACTGCGTTTATAAGAACCTGAGAACAGAAAATTTTAAGAATAAAAGCTGTGACTTACAAAGTCCTTACCTTAGAATAAATGCAGCTGTCAGTTCCAAACACCCACTTCTGAGAATTATCTCCTTTATGTCTGTAATAAAAATGTAATTTAGACACTGACAACTTTTCTCCACACTGAAACATTCTGTAGGTTTCAAATGAAAGGATCGTTTTCCATATCCAGGCAGGAAGAGGACTGCCCGTTCTCCCATTCATTCTACTATCATCACTGCTACCTCACCAACTGAAAACTTCCTTCCCTAAGACAGCCAATTTCTTTGGTACCCAAAGGAGTGGTGGTGGTGGCAGTGCTGTGTGAATTACCCAGGGCAACAGCGATTAAGAGTTTTAGAGAATAAACAGAATCAATAAAAATATTCTAGAAATTTCTGTTTCCAAAAGAGATCCTCTCTCTATAAGACAGAAAAAAAGTAAGCATAAGTAAGTATAAGGATTAAGAAGAGGGGATGGAAAAGGATACCATGGAAAATTAGGAACATCAGACACCTGTTTCGGAAATGACCAGAGAATTTTATTAAGGAATATCATATTTTTTAAACTAAATCTGAGTAAAAAAAGAAAAATGTGATGAAGCTATTCGGGCCTAAATTAACTAATCATGTATTCATTAATATTTAGAAACCTTACAAAGGTAGGACAAATGAATTAAATTAAGTGTAATGGGTTGTTAAACAAGACTTTTCCTACTGCCTCTGAGTTTTGACAGAAACATCAATGGTTAGGAATAAGAGGTGTCAGGTAATGCTGTATTCTAAAGCAAGGCGCTTTACGATCTGGGCAGAACATGCCAAGGCAGCAGTCCAAAACTGGCTCAGTATGCATTAATCTTTTGCTCACAACCAATTTATGTTAGAAAATGTGAAGAATTCCTGGGCATTTTGAGATAGATACTTGATAATAATGTAGGTTTCCAAGCCCCTATCCTTAATTTTGATTCTGAAGGTCTGGACCCCCACCCCACAAAAGCTACATTAACAGGTATTACAAGTGATTCCAATCATAAGAACTCTAGGGAATTTGGATGTGTGTGGTCTACAGACCAGACTTTTAAAAACACTGAACTAGAAGAGTTGAGAGCAGTGGGGGAAGGAAAGACAACATCCTTATTATAAAAGAAGAACTGATTTGATGATAGAGTAAATGGGGTTGGGGTTAGAAAGAGGAGGCAAAGATAAGTCTCAGGTGTCAAATTTAGGTAAACTAGAAGAGAACATGACACTATTAAAATAAAGTGAAATTAGAATGGAGAAGAGAGGAACAGGAATGTGAGAAAATACGAAGAATTTTAAAACTTGGGTAAAATTATCTTATGAAACACCTTTCAAGGTCTAACTGATCCCTAAGCCAAGAATCGATTCTCAGGCTTTCAGCAAATGTAATTGCTGCTCAATTTCAGCTTTGGGTAGGGATGAGGAAGGTATTAGGGGTGTTAGTCTTTCTGGAGATCTTTTTATTTTGTAATTGATAAAGGAAAAGAGAAGCTTAAAAAAAATTGGGGAGGAGCTCCTGGGTGGCTCAGTCAGTTGAGCATCTGACTCTTGATTTTGACTCTGGTCATGATGCCAGGTTGTGGGATCAAGCCCTGCATCATTCTCCCTGCTAAGTGCGGAGTCTGCTTAAGATTCTCCCTCTTCCTCTCTCCCCTGCTCACACTCTCTAAAATTTAAAAAAAATATATTGACTTAGGGTCCTGGACTAAAATTTATGATTATAATAATAATATTCATTAACCAAGACAATAACACAAAGATTGAGAATTTTAAGGGAACAGTGATGAATACAGTGAGATACAGAGAAATGAGGTGAGCTGATCAAAAATCACAGAGCTAGGTAGTATCAAATAGGTACTAGAACCCAGAGCATGCGACTTTCAGCTGGACATCTTCTCAATTAGATTGGAAAACTACGACACAAATTACTTTGTGTTACTTGAAGATTAAAAATGGAACAGGGGCGCCTGGGTGACTCAGTCGATTGAGCGTCCGACTTTGGCTCAGGTCATGATCTCGCAGTCTGTGAGTTTGAGCCCCACGTTGGGCTCTGTGTTGACAGCTCAGAGTTTGGAGCCTGCTTCGGATTCTGTGTCTCCCTCTCTCTCTGACCCTCCCCTGCTCATGCTCTGTCTCTCTCTCTCTCTCTCTGTCAAAAATAAATAAACATTAAAAAAATTTTTTTAATGGAATAAATAGTTTAGGCTCATTAATTAGAATTTGATGCATAATCTTAGTGACCTAAAACATTTTGATATGAGGGGCACCTGGGTGGCCCCGTCAGTTAAGTATGTGACTCTCAATTTTGGCTCAGGTCATGATCTCATGGTTTGTGAATTTGAGCCCCATGTCAGACTCTGGACTGACAGTGTGGAACCTGACTGGGATTCTCTCTCTCCCTCTCTTTCTGCCCCTGCCTCTCTTTCAAAAATAAATAAATAAACTTAAAAAAAAAAAACTTTGGTATGAACACAGTTTTTTATACAACTGTGATTATGTATTCACTAAATAGCTTCATACTATACAAATTCTCCTGAGGTGCTGAAAAACCTCATGTTTCAACCACTAAAAGAAGCAATAATAAAAACAACATTATTGCTGGTCTTTAAGGCTGTCAATCCCAATCTTACAACTACAGTCCTTTTAAAAATAATAAGTGGGGCTCCTGGGTGTCTCAGTCAGTTAAGTGACAAACTCTTCATTTCTGCTTAGGTCATGATCTCACAGTTAGTGAACTTGAGCCCCTAGTTGGGGCTTGCTTGGGATTCTCTCTCTCGCCCGCTCTCTCTGCCCCTCCCGTGCTCACGCTCTCTCTCTCTCGAAATAAATAAATAAACTTTAAAATAATAATAATAATAATAATAATAATAATAATAAGTGACTGCTGTAATGCTTTGATGGAAATGTGCTGGGTTTTGATAAAATTTAGATCATTTTAACGCAGAATAGCTGTAACTCAGAGCAACTTTATTGCTTACAGGCAATTCCTCCTGTTGCCTAAATTATTGTGAGCATATTTCTTCAAGATAAATAAAATGGAAAATGATAATTTTTCAAAGTGCAAAACTCTGAAATTGGTAATTAATATGCTGATGCTAACTGTCAAAAGCTGTAAAATTCAAAATGTTGTCTTTTAATTGAATTACAGTGTTGACTTGAGGATGAATGTGCTTACACAAACATAAACTACATAGGTTTCAGTTTTGATTTTCCGAATTGTAGCATCTTTTTCTCAAATAATAATACAACAGGAGAGATGTTCACCAGTGTGAGGGTAGATACCACATGTGTCCTTAGAGCTGATCATAGTCGTGATAGGAGAATAAAGATATCTTTGAATAAATAGATATGTCAATAAAATGTTAAAATGTCATAACCCTAAACATTAATAATAAGGCCATTATGAAAAATGGTTTGAAATTAATATATGGCAGTTTAGGGATCTTCTCAGTGGGTAGCTAAAGAACATAAACTATAACTTGGATAAGAATAAATACAAATTTCCTAGCATTTCTCAAATTTTATCAAAGCTCAAATTCTGCTCAAGAATTGCCTAGGAAATTTAGCAAACATGTAGTTTTATATCATATATAAGCCTTGTGAGCTTACTAGTAGTTTTTCTATCAGGAGTCTCTTTCTACATATATCTATAAATGTCACCTTTAAATTTTATTACCAAAGTTATAAAAAACAAACCTCTCATGTGGTGTCTATAGCAGGCAGGATGAGAAGATATCATTCTAATATATAATAACTTCTTTAAAAAATGAAATTCCTACAGGGGCACCTGGGTGGCTCAGTCAGTTAAGCATCTGACTCTTGTTTTGGCTCAGGTCATGATCTCACGGTTAGTAATATCGAGCCCCACGTCAGGCTCTATGCTGACAGCGTGGAGCCTGGTTGGAGTTTTCTCTCTCCCTATCTCTCTACCCCTTCCCAGCTCTCTCTCTCTCTATATATCTCTCTCTCTCTCTCACAAAATAAATAAACATATGCAAAATAAAATTCCTACAAACAAAAGTTCATCCGTTCATTTTTCAAGACATTTTATATGTAAAGAAATCAAATTTAGATCCAATATGCAATGATGCTCATATGGGATTGAATTAGAAAATGCCATAGAATTTCCTCTTCTTGGTGAACTAGCAACAGCTAAAAAGATTTTTTATTTTTTAAATTTTTTTAACATTTATTTTTAAGAAAGAGAGAGCACAAGCAGGGGAGAGGCAGAGAGAGAGGGAGACACAGAATCTGAAGCAGGCTCCAGGTCTGAGCTGTCAGTACAGAGCATGACCATGGGGCTGGAACTCATGAACTGTGAGATCATGACCTGCGATGAAGTCAGATGCTTAACTGACTGAGCCACCCAGGTGCCCCTAAAAAGATTTTTTTACAGAGAAACAAAAACAGAACTTAAAACTAGTAATAACAATACCAATAATTACAAAAAGAGAGGAAAATGAAGAAGCAGTATTTCATCCAAGAATCAAAGTCATAAATATCATGACGTGTGCTGGACTAAGGTTGAGAGACTTACAATCCAGTCCTGGATCTGACATTAATTAGATTAGATACATGACCTTTCTAGATCATTTAGTTTCTAGTAGACTTGGAATTTCATTTCATTTAATTTAATTTCATTTCATTTCATTTTAATTTTAGAGAGAGAGCATGAGCTGGGCAGAGGGACAGAGGGAGAGAGAGAGAATTCCAAGCAGGCTTCATGTTCAGTGCAGAGTCTGATGCGGGGCTCAATCCCACAACCCTGGGATCCTGACCTGAGCCAAAATCAAGAGTCAGATACTCAACCAACTGAGCCACCCAGGCGCCCCTGGGCTTTGGATTTCTTATAAGATAATGATATTATTATTATTATTATTATTATTATTATTATTATTATTATCACAACCACCACCATCACGACTATTACTACTTCTACTAGTAAAGAAGGTTTTGTAATAGATGCTCTTTAGAATCCTTCCTCGTCTGAAAGCATATGACTTCCAAGACAAGTTACATACTCTCTCTCCTTTCACAAGTGAGGAAATAACTATCTGCCCTGGGAAGCTTACTCATTGTAACTCATTGAGTATGCACATGCATTATACTATTCCTATTGAGAATCTATAAAACGTGTGTACACACACACACACACACACACACACACACACACACTTTTTTCTTTGAAATATGCCATTTTTCAGAGGGTAGAGGCAAGAAGGCAGCCCATAACCGACAGTTCAGTTAGGGGAAATTTCCTAGGCTAAAATTCATTATTTCCCAGTTGACTGTAAGAAGGACCATCATCATGCTTCACAATTACAAATCTATTTTCCCAGACAGCTTCCAACAGCTCTGGTGTCTTCCAATCTTATCAGGATCAAAAGTAGGATCCACAGAGAACAGACAAAGGGATTTCCCCTCCATGATTCTTAACACAGTAGGAGTAGAGATAAGAAATTTCATCCATCAATACAATTGTGAAGTTACACATAGACAATTTTCTATTTGATGTTGACATTTCTAATAGTGTTATCTATATGTTTGAATATCACTTACATGTCCGATGCATGGCAAATGGTCCTTTCTATATTGTGCAGTTTGTCATTCTGCTTTATTCTAACTCTTAGCCTCCTAAAACTTCAAGACTTGACCAAAGAGATGATTTTCAACCTCTTTGATTACCTGGTAACCTGCTGTCTGTTTACTTGTCTTTTCATCTCTGCACCTAGCACTACACAGCTACACTTGAGGGTTGTAGTTAATGGTGTCTTTAGAGTAGTGTTTGTTTAACCTAGTCTAGATTAATGTTGGCTAGTTATCATTCCATTTCCAGCAAGGCCTAAGTTGGGGGGGGAGGAGTAGATCCAAAACACCATAACTGAAAGACTAACACTGAAATAAGGAAGGTAGTAAAGATTATCAGACAGGTAACAGAAATGAATAAACCAGGCTAGAGCTAGTGTGAGGGCTATTACTGGGAACAGTGGAGAATATAGAAAATCAGAAGGTATATGTTCCATCTGAATTTGTCCCTGCATGACCGGTGTCATGAGATGATGAAAGTCCAATACTGCCCATTCTTGTGATTGTTTTTGCAAGAAAACACAGAAATATGTAATTTTTGTGTGTCAAATCTCCCTATTTCTATAGGCTCACAAATAATTTAAAATATTATAATAATGTGCAGCCAAACAAAATCTATGGGTCCCTTGTTTGTTATCTCCATAATCTAACCTCTGTGTCCACATGGCGGTATGGGTGTGTGTGTGTATATGTGTTGCTTTAATTAATTTGTGAATTTAACACTAAACTCCAGATCCTCCATATTCACATTCTTTAAAGATGAAGCAAAATAAAGATTAAATGGTGGCCTTATTAAAGGACTTTGATGCAACTGGTTTGTAAGATGTCCAAAATATCTTTTAAAAAGAAGCAGCCTTGACTTTAAGATTTATGATTTTTATAATTTTCTATGATTTTCAGATCACTTGGTAATGACATCATTGATCTGCCTTTCATCCACTCATGGCCAGATGCACATCACAGAAAAAATATTAAATACAATATTGCAAGCATTTGCTATATTGAATAAGAATAAGATGAGTGACACCAAATGAGACATAACCGACCTAATGAGGCATGATATGTTTACAATATTCTCTATGAATTGTCAGGTTGCTACTTTTAGTGCTAGTTCTATGATTTTTTTACTTGAAAGACTGTATCTTGACTCATAACTTTTGTTAAGATAAGTATAAGATATTATACTACTTAGGAGAAAAGGAAAAAAAATTGTCTCTAGAAGTTGTATGAGGATATTTACATTATTTAAAATAAAATATGGTTTGTGTTTAAAAAAAATAATAAGCCACACAGGCACTTCAGATACTCTGGAAAAGATAAATATACTTGAAAGTATCAGAGGTGAGGTAAACACTAAAAATCTTGGTCCCTCTGCTTTCTAAAAAACAAAATGTAGCTTCACAGTTAGTGAGAACTTCTGGTTTTCCAAATTTTCTACTATTTGCTTCCATTTTGCAATAGATTTTGCTTCTCAGATAAAAATCAGGTTGCATTAATATAAAGGGAAATAATCTCCATTTGCATAGGAATTCTCCCTTCTCCCCCCACTCCTGCCCATCCTGCCTTTCTCCTTCTCTCCCTCTCTCTTCTTTCCTTCCTTCCTGAATTAAACCAAATCTTTTCTTGTAAGTGGAGATTTAAATTTTGTTTAATGTTTATTTATTTTTGAGAGAGACAGACAGAGTATGAGCAGGGAAGGGGCAGAGAGAGAGGGAGACACAAAATCCAAAGCAGGTTCCAAGCTCTGAGCTGTCAGCACAGAGCCTGACGTGGGGCTCGAACTCACGAACTGCAAGATCATGACCTGAGCTGAAGTTGGACACTCAATAGACTGAGCCACCCAGGTGCCCTAGAGATTTTTTTCAAGTTAAACATAATACAATTTTTTTAAATTATTATCTCTTTTCTCACTCAAGCTCTCTTCTCTCTAGGCAACGAGGATATCAAGTTTGTGGCTTCAGTCTTACTGAATTCTGTCACCATCCTGGCCAGAGTAGGAAGTAAACCTCAGTGGGGTAAGGCCAGATCAGCACTAATTTCAGTATTCAATAAGCCCAGGGAAACCTCTGGGCATGAATAGCATGTTCTTCAAGCTATATATAACCTTTCCAAACACCTACCATTTTGACTGAGACCACTGATAAATTCTTCCACTGAGAGTGGTCTTCCCTCACCATTTCCTTCTAAAGTAAGCACTTAGTCATTCTTTACCCACCATTTTGCTTTTTTTGTTTGTTCCCTAGTTTGTCTTTTTGTACTTTTAAAAAACAGCTTTTTTGAGAAATAACTGACATACAATATTGTAAAATATTGCACAACTAACGGGCACATATTTGAAGTGTAAAATTTCACAAGTTTTGAAACATGTACATACCTATTAAAACATCACAACAATCAGGACAATGAACATACCCATGTCCATCTCTCCCCAAAAAATCACCCCCAAAGTTTCCTTGTGCCCTCTTTTAATCTCATTCTCCTACCCCTCCCCACCTTCCTATCTCCAGGCAAGCACTATTCTACTTTCTAGATTAGTTACCATTTTCTAAGATTTTACATAAATGTAATGAAACAATATACTCTCCCTTCATGATTTCGCTCCTTCCCCTCAATATAATTACTTTGAGATTCACTGATGCGTGTATCAAGAGTTGGTTCCTTTTTATTGCTGAGTAATATTTTATCATATAGATATGCCACAATTTATTATCTATTCACTTATGGATGTACACTTGGGTTGTTTCCAGTTTTCACTTCTGGCTTTAGAAATAAAGCTGCTGTGAACATTCATGTACAAGTTCTTTGAAAGGATATCTACTTTCATTTCTCTTGATTGAATTTCCAGAGTGGAATGGCTTGGCAATAAGGTAGATATATGTTTATAACTGAAACATGTATATATCTGCATATGAACATGTATATATGTATATGTTTTAGGAAAGTAGCAACTCTTCTAAAATGACAACCATTTTATATTTCTGCCAAGTAGGTATGAGTATTGTAGTTGCTTCACATCTTCCCAACACTTGGTATGGTCAGTCTTTTAAACATTAGACATTCTACTGTATATTTAGTGGTACTTCATTGCAGGTTAACCTTGCATTCAAATAATGATTAACAACTTTTCATAGGCCAACTGTATCTCTTACTTGTTAAAGCATTTGTCCAAATCATTTATCTGCCCATGTTTTCTTGAGTTGTGTGTGTATTCTGCAAATATACATTATTTGCAAATATTTTTTTCTTTGTGTGTAGCCTGTCTTGTCAATATTTTAACAGTATCTTTCAAAGAGCAGAAATTCTTAATTTTAATGGAGTCCAATTTATCAATTTATATCCTTGTGGATCATGCTTTTGGAGTCATGTCTAAGAAAGTTTTGACTAATACAAGATCATAAACATTTTCTTCTATTTTCATCTACAATATGTATAGTTTTAAGGTTTTATATTTACGTCTATGATCCATGTTGAGTTAACTACTATATATATGGTGGGAAAGGCATGGATCAAGTTATTTTTTATTTTTATATTTTGCATATGTATATTCAATTGTTCCACCACCGTTTGTCAAAAACATTCTTTCTCCAGTGAATCTACCACTTTCATCAAAAATCAATTGATCATATATGTGTCGATCTATTTAGGGATACTCCATTCTGTTTCATCAATGTAATGGTCTACTTTGGTGCCAATAGCACACTCTTTTAATAACTATAGTTTTATAATTAGCCTGAGGTCAGGCAAAATAGTTCTTCCAGCTTTGTTCTTCTTTAACAAAATTATTTTGCCTATTTTAGATCCTTTGCATTTCTGTATGAATTTTTAAATCAACTTGATAATTTCTATTAAAAAAACCTGCCAGGGTTTTGATTGAGATTGCATTTAAATATATGGAGGAGAAGGGCCCCTGGGTGTCTCAGGTGTTTAGGTGTCTGACTTCAGTTCAGCCATATCTCTTGGTCCATGGGTTCAAGCACCACATGGGGTTCTCTGCTATCAGCTCAGAGCCCCCTTCAGATCCCCTGTTCCCCTCTCTCTCTCTGCCCCTCCTCCTCTCTCTGCTCCTCCCCCTCCCCCATGCAGACACTTTCTCTCTCTCAAAAATAAATAAACATTAAAAACAAATAATAAATATATGGAGGAGAATGGACATCATGATGATATTGAGTCTTCTAATCTATGAACACAGTATATCCTAGCATCTTTTAGTTTTTTAATTTCATTTAGCAATGTTTTGTAGTTTTCAGTGCAGAAGTCATACACATATTTTGTCTGATTTATCCTTAAATATGTCATACCTTTGATGTTACTGTAAATGGTGTTTTTAAATTTTAATTTCCAAAATTGCTTGTTACCAGTATATAAGAATACAACCAATATATGTATATTGATCTCAAGTCCTCAAACTTGCTAAACTCATTTATTAGTTCTAGAAACTTCTTGTATATTTCATAGGATTTTCTACATAGCAATCATGTTTTCTGAAAATAAAGATAGTTTAACTTCTTCAGTTCATATCTAGATGTCTTTTATTTCTTTTCCTTTTCTTGTTACACTGGCTAAAAGTTCCAATGCAATGCTGAATAGAGCGGAGTGGACAACTTGGTTTTTTTCCTCATGTTTCTTGTGCTTGGAAGTTTTTGAATTTCTTGGATCTGTGGGTTATAGTTTTCACAAAATTTGGAAATTTTTCAACTATCATTTCTTCCAATATTTTTTTGTTCCCTGTGTCTTCCTCCAGAGACTCTGATTACTCACAAAACAGGCATTATAAAATTTCTCATATCTTACTGATAGACTGTTCTCTGAGAAAATAGGCAACAACCTCTTTGACCTTGGCCACGGCAACTTCTTACTTGACACGTCTCTGAAGGCAAGGGAAATAAAGGCAAAAATGAACCATTGGGACCTCATCAATATAAAAAGCTCCTGCACAGCAAAGGAAACAATCGACAAACTAAAAGGCAACCAACAAAAATGGGAGAAGATATTTGCAAGTGACATATCATATAAAGGGTTAGTATCAAAAATCTATAAAGAACTTATCAAAATCAACACCCAAGAAAAATAAATAATACAGTGAAGAAATGGGCAGAAGAAACAAATAGACACTTTCCGAAAGAAGACAGCCAATGCCTAACAGACACATGAGAAGATGCTGAACATTGCTCATGATAAGGGAAATACAAATCAAAACCACACTGAGATAACCACCTCACACCAGTCAGAGTAACAACTCAGGAAACAACAGATGTTGGTGAGGATGTGGAGTAAAGGGAACCCTCTTGCACTGTTGGTGGGAATGCAAACTGGTGCAGCTACTCTGGAAAACAATGTGTAGATTCTTCAAAAAATTAAAAATAGAATTACCCTACAATCCAGCAATAGCACTACTAGGAATTTATCCAAAGCATACAGGAGTGCTGATTCATAGGGGCACATGTACCCCAATGTTTATAGCAGCACTACCAACCATAGCCAAATTATGGAAAGAGCCCAAATGTCCATCAACTGATGAATGGACACATCACACACACATATCACACATCACACACACACACACACACACACACACACACACACATACATACACACACACATACATACAATGGAGTATCACTCAGCAATCAAAAAGAATGAAATCTTGCCATTTGCAACAACATGGATGGAACTGGAGGGTATTATGCTAAGTGAAATAAGCCAGTCAGAGAAAGACAGATATCATATGCTTTCACTCATATGTGGAATTTGAGAAACTTAACAGAAGACCATGAGGGAAGAAAAAAAAAGTTACAAACAGAGAGGAAGGCAAACCATAAGAGACACTTAAATACAGAGAACAAACTGAGGGTTGATGGGGGGGAATGGGTGACGGGCATTGAGGAGAGCACTTGTTGGGATGAGCCAACAAGTATTTGGGTATTTTATGCAACTGGGTATTTTATGCAAGTGATGAATCACAGGAATCTACTCCTGAAGCCAAGAGAACACTGTATACACCTGTATACACTGTATATTAGCTAACTTGACAATAAATTATACCTAATTTTTTTTCTTTCTGGCTTTCATTGTAAATAGTTTGTATTGCTATCTGCTCAAGATCACGAATATATTCTTCAACAATGTCTAATCTTCCACTAGTCACAGCATATTTTTCATTTCATATACTGCAGTTTTCATCTCTAGAAATTTGATTTGAGTCTTTTTCTATCTTCCAAGTCTATATTTAACATGTTCCATCTTTTCTTTAGCTTCTTAAATATATGGAATACAATTATAACAACTGTTTTAATGTCGTGTGCATTAATTCTATATTTTATGTCATTTCTGGGCCAGTTACAATTGATTGACTTTATTATAACGATGGACAATGTCAGCTGAAGCATCTCTGGTTCCATGGTCAGTGGTTTGGACTTGTCATTATCACTAGAAGATGATTCTTGGTTTGTCTCCAGTTTACAGCACTGATTCTGCCCCAGAAATCTTGTTATCCACTTCACATACAACACCACATCAAATTGGGAATTGCTTTGGGCTTGTGTGACCCTCCTTAGAAACCATACGTTTAGCACCCTAATAGCACAGCTAGTTTGCTATGATGCTATGATGCCAGCATACTGTCTCCGTCTCCCTTCTGCCTAGGTTTCTTAATTAATATTACCTACTCCTCCACTGAGGTATTTACTACCACACATGGCACTCATTAGCAATTTCTTGATTGGGTTTTGATCTATACACAGTGTCACCTTGTGGCTAAGAGTGGGTTATAGTGTCTGACTGCCTGAGTTTGCATTCTTCTCCAACCAGTTAGTAGGCATGACCTTGAGTAAGTGATTACTCTGTACTTCATTTTCCTCATCTGTAATAATAATAATAATGGATAGCTACCTTATCCAGTTGTTATTAGGATTAAATGTGACAATAAAATATAAAGGAATTAGAAGAGTGTCTGGTTCAGAATTTGTTGTTGTTAGAATAAGAAATAAGCTAAGATTTACACCAGGGAATCTGACTCTGTAGACCACATAACACTTAACCTTTATGTGATATTCTAATACCTGCTGGACAATCTGCTCTATTAAAGAAAATATCCCTTCTTATTTGTGGTTGGGCTGGTGTCTTTGGTGCCTAAGTATCCCAGCTCTGGTTTCAGCCCAAAGCACATTTTATCCACCCAAAAGTAGTTGGATAATAGTTTTCTAAGTCCTGAAGCACAGTAGGACTTGTTTTTGTCAATTCTAGGTGAAACTGAAAGACAAATGAGCAAGAAAAAAAGTTTCTAGGAAATAATATTTCTATACTGTTGGTTCCTCATTCCTAATTTTTTCTAAATGTGTTTTCATTTTGATTTTGACTTTCCTAAGTCAGCAAAAACAAATAAAAAGGAGACTTGAGGCCTTACAAATCAGCAATTTCTGTCTCCTCAATTTTCTTTCATAGTTCAATATTTCATATTCAGAAGATTTAGAAAAGGTTAAGAATACACACAGAACATTAAATATTTAAATTAACAACCAATATGGATATAAAGAAATGAGTTCCAATAATTATAGAGTAGAACGGCAGCTTGTCTACAACATGGATACATGTTGAACGCCAACATTTCGCTTTTGAAAATACCTAAGAAATGCTACCAAACTAAGTAGCATACATTTACAAGCTTATTTTACATAGGAAATTAATATTGATATTATGAACACAAATTTAAACACCTAATGAATATTCCATCTAAGCTGGAAGGCATCATGATTTGACTGCTCAGAAATCTTGAAATTAACATTCATTATTTTGAGCCAAATAGCTCATAAGCATTACCTTTTCTGTAGGATTAATTTGTACCCTTCTAGTGATGTTCCCTTGGCAGGCTTGACTGTGATTGGATGACCAATAGCCAGGCAGCCCTGTGTTATCGCCCGGCTCAGGATCATTCCAGTCTTCCAATGAATAGAAAGGGGGGAGAAAGGTCTAAATAAGTTAAAAGAACCAGAAAATTCAACAATGTGTCACAACTAGTGAGGTCATTATGCCTGGATAAGCCCGGATATTAACAGTTGCTGAAAGTGAAACACTACCCACAAGTTAGCAGTCAGCGAGCCCTGCTCAGAATCAGTGATCTTCTGTCCAACAAGGGTGGCATTTTACAGTTCAGCGCAAAATAAAACAGACCTTGATATCTTCATTTGTCCTTTTTTTCTGTGCATATTTCACAGGGCAGCAATTTGGGGTCCATCATGTGTCACTTGTTAGAGTTATGACTACAGAGCTTATGTGAAATATGTATGCACAGAAAAAAAAAAGAGCAGTGAACTGAAAAGATTGAAACAAATCCTTAACCTTTGTATGAGTTTAAAGTTTTACTCTGGGTCTAAATACCATGGGTTAAACATTTTTAGGTGGTTTGTGAACTACTTTTGCTTTAAATGTTAAGATACTCTGAATAGGAAATTAAGAATATTGTTTAAATGGCCATTTGACAATTTTCTGATTTGAGAATCAACAACACATTTTATTTCATTTTTTTTCAATATATGAAATTTATTGTCAAATTGGTTTCCATACAACACCCAGTGCTCATCCCAAAGGTGCCCTCCTCAATACCCATCACCCACCCTCCCCTCCCTCCTACCCCCCATCAACCCTCAGTTTGTTCTCAGTTTTTAAGAGTCTCTTATGCTTTGGCTCTCTCCCACTCTAACCTCTTTTTTTCTTCCTTCCCCTCCCCCATGGGTTTCTGTTAAGTTTCTCAGGATCCATATAAAAGTGAAAACGTATGGTATCTGTCTTTCTCTGTATGGCTTATTTCACTTAGCATCACACTCTCCAGTTCCATCCACGTTGCTACAAAGGGCCATATTTCATTCTTTCTCATTGTCACGTAGTACTCCATTGTGTATATAAACCACAATTTCTTTATCCATTCATCAGTTGATGGACATTTAGGCTCTTTCCATAATTTGGCTATTGTTGAGAGTGCTGCTATAAACATTGGGGTACAAGTGCCCCTATGCATCAGTACTCCTGCATCCCTTGGGTAAATTCCTAGCAGTGCTATTACTGGGTCATAGGGTAGGTCTATTTTTAATTTTTTGAGGAACCTCCACACTGTTTTTCAGAGTGGCTGCACCAGTTTTCATTCCCACCAACAGTGCAAGAGGGTTCCCATTTCTCC
Organism: Prionailurus viverrinus; assembly: GCF_022837055.1. Lineage (NCBI taxonomy): Eukaryota > Metazoa > Chordata > Mammalia > Carnivora > Felidae > Prionailurus > Prionailurus viverrinus. The sequence continues at coordinate 85,666,672 of NC_062570.1, forward strand.
ACATCCTCTCCAGCATCTATAGTCTCCTGATTTGTTCATTTTGGCCACTCTGACTGGTGTGAGGTGATATCTGAGTGTGGTTTTGATTTGTATTTCCCTGATGAGGAGCGATGTCAACAACACATTTTAAATGAGTGACAACCACTAAGGGTTTCTGGCATGCAAAATTGTCTATCCTAACAGGTAAAAATACATATTTTGGAAAAAGGGAGAGACCATTCAATCTAAAAAGATTTTCAAACTTGTTTTATATTTAGCATGTAACTTTTATTTCTCATGGTTTTGCTGTGTGGTAAAAAAAAACAGATGATAACTTGGGAAAAGTATTCTTTAAAATTTTGGTTTTAGTAAGCACTGGATTGAATCCTCATTTGAACATGTTTGTCTATATTGAAAGAAACCTGCTTTGGATGGGGAAAAAGAAACATTTGTTAAGCACTTTCTGTATACCAAACACTACGCTTGAATTTCACACATGCTTTCTTATTAATCATCATAGCAACTGTGCAAGATAGATAAGACTATTTTATAGAGAAGGAAACAGTGGTTCCGTGCAGCTAAGTAACTTTCTCAAGGTCTCAAGAATAAAAAGGATTCTAATTCCAATCTATCTAACTCCAAAATCCATACTCTTTTTAGTAAGCATTTCGATTATTTTTGAGGAAATTTTAGACAAGTACAGGTTTTTTGCTATCATAAAATTCTATAAACAGATACCATGGAATTACAGAATCTGAGGTCTAGAAAAGAACTTTCCATACCAACTCGTCCAACTCTTTTCAGATAAGACTGAAGCCCAGATACAGTTGTGGCTTACCTGAGGTCACACAAGGGTTCAGTGGCAATGCTAAAACCAAAACACTTCCATAAATTGATCAAATATAGAGCACCATTCTCTATTACAGTAAAAAGGCATGCGTTTTGAAGTCAGACAGACCAAGAATCTTTCTTCTGCTACTTACTAGTCTTAGTTTATTCAGCTGTATAATGTATGAGATTAAATAAGATAATAAATATGTAGACGATGCCTAACATATAGCAGATGTTTAACAAAATGGCAAATATTGTTATTAAACCTGAAGCAAAATACAACTTAAAAGGGGGTTTCCAAGTTGGAAGTAGATTGAGGAAATATCTCATCTAATCTCATTCTGCCTTGATATATGAAATGAGTATTTCTTGGCTCCTTTGTATCTTAATTGCTCTATACATTTGTTTTTAGGTCTCAGAGAATCAAAAATTAACATTAAGAGCAATCCCAAATTTCATTTGAGAAAATTGTTTCAATCCCCCCACCCCGACTCCAACACAGTACCAGCAAGCTTGCCTGAGTGACTCTGCACCCATAGAAGTGCTAAGAAAAGGCCAAAATAATCTATAGTGAGGGGGCAAAAGAAGACAAAAGAAGGGTAGATAAAAGCTGCACCATCTCTTTATGGGCATAAATATTTGATGGCAATTACAAAACATATTTCAATAGTAAGAGGAGAGGGGAGGGCAGTTACATGTTCTCAATTTAAATCAGATCCAGTAATAGTAAAGTAAAAAATTAAATAGTGTCAATACATAGGTATAAAATGTGTTAGTCATTGTTCACATTTTATACTCAGGGATTTCTCTTAAAATTATCCTTATGAAGACCATACACTATCATTATACAGTGCTAATTCACCAGGCTCCATGAAGCTCAGCAATGTAGATGAAGGAGTGGAACTAAATGACATCACACAAATCTCATAAAAATGGTGAGTCTGTGGACTATACATAAGCTCTAAGCTGAGTTTAAATACACTCTGCATATGAACTAACCACCACATCTGAAAGTGGATTGAATGCCCACATGGGGATCTACAGAAGCCCTCTGCACCAGACACACCAAGGGCAGAGAGGTAGCATTCATAACAGTCAACAATTTATCATGCTTTCACTTGCATGCTTTTGTGCATGAAGGCACCAGGATCTAGAGACGCACTGTGATCAGGGAGCATGGGAAGTCACTCAGCGAGAGCAGACACTTTTGGGTACCTTCGTGATCAGCCAAACACTAGCTGCAGGCCACAGGGTTGATGGAGCCATCTGACTTCCACTGCTTACTTCCCTGCTTGAGGAGCTCCGCTTTCTGATGGAAACAGAGGCATGAAGGACAATATTGGGATCCACCTATACCATGAAAAGAAGTACGCATTGTTAAACTCACAGTCTGAAAGTTCACCCTCTTCAACACACTCACCCAAAATGGGTTATCCTAAGACATTATGTTTCTGATTGAGAAGGTCTCTTTGGAAACAATAGTGCTCAATTCCATTTAATTCAATTCAATTAATATTTGTTGTGCATCAGCTCTGATATGCAAGGCACTAGACTGTGTGGTGTGGGATATGATACAGTATTTTTCCTGCCCTAGAGAAACTTGTAACAGAAGAGTCAATAACACACACACACACACACACACACACACACACACACGGGCAGAAATAATGGATTGCAGAATGGGGACATCAAAGGAGAGCAGTTAAAAGGCTCCACAATCTCCTTAGAATAAAGGGATATGAGTTGAGAATTTAGTGATAGTTGTGAGGATGGATAGGAGGGGACCAACTGGTAACACACAGTATCTGTGCTTCCCATATTTGTTATCAGATTACATACATCAAACATATGATATACCTTCTAGCGTTTCTCACCCAGACTTGATTGTAAAATTAATAGACATTCACATCACCTGTATATCACTAAATATTTAGTAAACTTTCCACTAACTTATATGATCACTTTTCCTGAGTAATCATACTAAATTTTTAAGTACCAATATTTGTTTGTATAGGATTATGGGAATATGTCAGTTTTGCTTTAAGCCAAATAAATGATGGTGCTTCAATAACAATTTAAGTTATTTTCTAACACTAGAAAGCATATTCTAAATCTGTGCTAATACTAGATATTTGTTGAGTAGCAACTGATTCTTAAAATACAAAAATTAAATGACAATTTAAAAGGTAATATTTACAAATGCAATCAGGCAATAGCAAAAGGGTATAGCTAATATATTTGACAATTATTCTATAATGGAAGATAGTTACTCCTCAAGAGAATAAAATGTCTTCTGAGTCCCATAAGTGAAAATAAAATTTTAAAAATACAGCAACCACACGACATAACCAGATTTGACTTGCAGCTCTTTGTGTATTCCCCAGTTAGCCAGTAGTGGCTGGATTCTGGAGGGGAATCCCCCACAGTTTCTGAACAATGATAAACTATATTCTACTAATCCACCCGCCACAGGACTCAGCATTTAAAGTAGCACTCTTACTCAACCTCCTAACTCCAAGTTGCCATCACACTCCAAACTCTCCTCTGCAACTGGGAAGAAGATTGTTTTGACTGGAATTAGTCAGACAGAAGAACCGTACTGCCAACTGCTTCTTTGTACAGCACCTGCTGCCAGCGCCTAAATTCTTGTTATCTCCACAACATGGTTTAATCTTTTAACAGTTGGCTTATTGGTGAAGAGCGAAGGGGTCCTTTGTGTCTGTCTTCGGTTGGCACCTAGTATTAACACCATGCTGTTCTTCGAGAGATATTTTGCTGGACAGTTCCCAAGTGATTCTACATAGACCAGACACAGCCAGACCCACTCACTCAGCTTCATTGCCTGTTATTAAAAGAAAAAAATCTTGCCAAGAGAGGGGTTCTGATACGTTTAAAATTGACAATAGCCATTAAATTTCAATTTGTGACTTCACCTTCTTTTCTCTTTTTAGTTTAATTGGATAGTTTAGTTTAATTGGATAGTTTAGATTTAATTGGACATTTATGAAGGTGGGGAAAATAAAAACTGAAAACTGCAATTCATAAAAGTGCTCTGACAACCTGCAACATGGTATACATGTGTGTGCTTGCACATACACACGTATGCATATAACAGCATTTATGTTGAGACTGTTTTCTAAATACATACCATCACATATGTCATTAGGAAACTGCTTCTTTGTTTTGAATCTCTCTCTCTTGCCATAGATCGATACATAGATAGATAGATAGATAGATAGATAGATAGATAGATAGATAGATGTATCTCCCTCTAAATGACCATTATGATTTTGGTTGTCTGAATAAACTGTGCTGATATGGAAGCTGCCAGTGATTTAAAAAATGATGCATGCATTTTCTGGGCCAATTAAAACTTCTTGTTTAATTTTCTTTTTCCAAATCACTAGTGAAGGTGGAGTAGCCTTCAATGTTCCTGTGAAAATTCAAAATAATAAGAGAACCACTTATGGTCTTACTTATAGATCTACTGAGGAATAAGATGTAAAACAATGAAATTTTTCTTGAAAAGAGAAGCTCTTTATTCTGAACAAATTTTTTTCTTTACTACATAGAAATTTTTCATTTTTGATAGTGAATTTAGGGCCAAATTAAAAAAATGATACACAAATTAAAATCACAACTATAAGAAATGCTATAACATCTCTTTCCTCACGTCCCTGATGTTCATTCTTATTGCTTTCATTCTCTAAAACTATAGCTGATCAATACACCCACCTCAAAGGCCAAGACCTGGAGAAGTCGAAAGGCAGAAAATATAAGTGAGTACATAATTATGCAATCAAACATGTAAGATGTAAATATGCAGTCCTCCAATAGGTTCCAAATATTGGTCTAAAAATAAGGAAGGGATTCAGGATTTTATTAAAGTTCACTGTCTCATTCTAATGGCAACCAGTTCAAAATTAAAAATAAAATTTTGTATTTTCCTCAGTATCAATTATTTGTAGAAAACATTATTTTTCTTTTTTTTTTAAATTTTTTTTTCAACGTTTATTTATTTTTGGGACAGAGAGAGACAGAGCATGAATGGGGGAGGGGCAGAGAGAGAGGGAGACACAGAATCGGAAACAGGCTCCAGGCTCTGAGCCATCAGCCCAGAGCCCGACGCGGGGCTCGAACTCACGGGCCGCGAGATCGTGACCTGGCTGAAGTCGGACGCTTAACCGACTGCGCCACCCAGGCGCCCCGAAAACATTATTTTTCAAGGACTTGCTCTGCAAAGAAATAGGGCAGTAAAAAAAAAGTGTTCATTTTTTCCCCCAGCCTCCTTGTGACATATAGAATAATTTATTCTGTTAGCATCCATGACTGCTGATTCATAAGTTGTAAGTTTATAACTTGTAACTAGTATGCCACAATTCTAAATTCATAATTTGGCATTGTTCTCACTATTTCCCCCAAAGGTTGCCACTAATGTCTTACTAAAGTCTGATTATACCAAAAGGCTAGGATCAAAATATGTTTCCTTTCCATTTTGGCGGAATATATTACCTGCCAAATACTGGAGTCCATTTTTTCTGCTACTTTTTCCCACGTTCAGGTATTACTAAAACTATTCCTCTCATGAAATGTTTCGTTTTTTCTTTTATATTGACTACCATGAAGTTTAAATCTCATCCAGTGCATGGAAATATTCAATTTTATTGCCCTTAAACTGAAGCAATATAAAAATGTTGTCAAGTTAGGTAACAATAGAGAACTGTTGAAAGATGTATTTGCCAAACTGTCAATTTGTGGTAGATTCCAAATCTTTTGAAATGGATAAAAGAGCAACAGGTTGTAATTGTCAGGGTTATATCTATCTCCCACATTACTAATAGGGATTATATGTTCCAAATTTTTCTCCGTAGGAAAGGTTTTACTTGTCAATAAGAGATTTAAAAGAACAGTGAGGGGTTGGGCACTGGTATCTCTTTCTCAAGCCAATTTTAAAACGTATGCATCAAGAATATCGGCTTTTGCCTCCCTCTCTCTACCCCTGTTGTAATCCTCTTAGTGTCTTCTTTACCACAATGAGCATCAAGAGTCTACAATAAAAGGCCCTATGGATATCTATCACCTCTGCTAGAATCCCTCTTTAAAAGTGCTCCATTTCAGGTTATTAAATTACTATTTCCAATGCACTGATCACCTCTCTGTATATAACTGGAGATGCTTTTCTGAAAGGATTGTAAGATTTCATAGCTAAGGGAGTGACATTTTTCTTTGAAAGCTTCTTTTTTACTAGCCAGTTTATCAAATTGTTGCTTTCTTATACTACTATTTTGGTTGGACTAAAATTTTATTCAAAACCAATTTCTTCTTCTAAAAATATGATAGTGTACAAACTTTTATTTAAGATGAGTTTTCTCTTTTTCACTGAATCATTAAAACCAGCTAATAATGACGAAATAAGTGGATTGTTATTCTCTCATTTTTCAACATTATAAAATATAGTTATCTTTTCAAGTCCTACACTGGCATAAAATCAAAAAAAAAAAAGAAGCCTCCTTTGAGTTCTTTTCCTCTGATAGCTCTTTGATATCCTTTTCTTTTTTTTTTTTTCAGATTTGAGCTGGTTTCTGTTGAATGAGTTAATTAACCAGTGAATTCAATTCCATCTAGCTAACTCTGAACATCTAGATATTGCAGTAATGACAAGGATGACCAGGATGCCCTTTGCCCTTGAGAAAGATCTATTCCAGCAGGGAGGATAAAAAAAAAAAAGGACCTCTTGAGTTATTCCTAACACAACATTAAATCAGATCTTGCCTGTGTTTGAATATTTCCAATGGCTCCTTGCTTTCTACAGATCAATATCCAGAATCTCTAACAATGAATTTAAGACTCTTCATGATCTGATTAGATTCTCAGTGGAATCTAGCATTCTTCCTTTTCTTCCCCAATGTGACCTGATATGTGTTCATATCATACTTGGAGCACTAGTTGACTTTGAACTATGCAAAAAATGCTTGATAGGAACAGCATCAAGTTCAAACTCATTATGAGTGGCATAGAATGGATGCAACAAGGATGTGAGTCCAGAAACATCATATCTAGTGTGGAGATGAAGGTCAGTAAAGAAAGATTTCATGAAACAGGCACAAATCAGGTAAGACTAGAATGATAGGCAGAATTTCAGGAAGCCTTTAAAGAATGCCAGCTGTATGTCAGACACTGTGTTAGAAAATGGCATAAGGATGTTAAAGAAGGCTGGTGGGTAGTGACAAAGAAAGAGAGGTTGAATTCCAGGGATCCACATGGGCCTAATAACAGAAATCGTGCAGTACTTTCAGAAAACAACAAATGAACAATCGGGCTTGGATAACACATGAGGAACATATTAGCAAATATTGAGCCTTGAAAGATAGGTGTAGCTAAATTTTAAAAATCATTCATCAAAAATGTATTGTGCACCTGCCTTACATTCAAAATCTGTCCTAGAATTCACAAATACAAAGATGAGTGAGACATAGTGTCTGTGCCCAAAAAATTCTCAATTTAGTGTAAGAGAAAGGAATAAAAACAAATGACTATACCAAAACACAACTCTAAAGACAAAAAGGAAGTTCAATAATATGAGGTTCATTCTTGCTGGAGGACCTGAGAAAACTTCTTGGAAGAAGAGGGAGTTGAATAAAGCCTTAAAAAAGCAAGGAATGGTAATGGTGTAGTGGTGGGGGGACGTATATCCGAGGCAAACAACACACGCCATGATACAAGAGTACCAAAGTGAGAAACATATTATGGGGCACAATATATTAGCTCTAACTGTAGTTTCGGGTACAAAGATCAAGAAGAGAAGATTGAAGAGAAGATTGGGAAGGCAAGTTGAGAGTAGAGGTGGATTAGAGGAGATCCATGGAGATCAATGAAGGCCTGATAAGGATTTGGAATTTCAGTAGGCAACTGCCAGGGATACAAGTTTTTTGAACACGAAATAATATCACAGCAAAAACCTAAAAAGCAATGCCAAGAGGATCAGAACTATGGTAAATAAATCAGATAAATATAAAATACAAAAGGCATTAATTCTTAGTTGCATTTATGTTCTACATTTGCTCAAAATCTAACAGGATTAGAAATACAGTTGACCCTGAATAACACAGACTTGAACTGCGTGGGTCCACTTACATGCGGTTCTTTGATATAGCAGAGTATTGTAAATGTATTTTCTCTTACACTATGATTTTCTTAATAACATTCTCTTTTTTCCAGCTTCCTGGAGATAATACAGTACGTATTGCATACAATATATAAAATACGTGTTTATAGACTTTATGTTATTGGTGAGGTTTCCAGTTAACCATAGGCTATTCACAGTTAAATTTGCAGGTAGTAAAAAATTAAATGTGGAGGGGTACCGGGGTGGCTCAGTCAGTTAAGCGTTCAACTCTGGCTCAGGTCATGATCTCATGATTTGTGGGTTTGAGCCCCATATCAGGCTCTGAGCTGTTGGCACAGAGCCCGGAGCCTGCTTCGGATCCTGTGTTTCCCTCTCTCTCTGACCCTCCCCTGCTCACGTTCTCTCTCTCTCTCTCTTTCAAAAACAATAAATAAAACATTAAAAAAATATATCTGTTAAAAGACCTTTCATAGCTCAGTTGGAGAAGAAAATTCTTTGCTGGCATGAGAAATTTCTAGGTGTAAATTAATACATAGACCTTTTGGATTGGACTGTCATGAGTGGGTTTCCAAAGAACTCTTATTCCTTAAATACATTGATCCACAGAGCAAATAGATAAAATCCTTGTTTAACAGCCATCTTAAAGTTTTTAAAACAATGCCAACTTATTAATACAGTAGATAGAAAGAAAATATGCTAAGCAATAGTACTTAAGTGACATAATCCAGGTAAAAATTTTTCTAGTAGGAATACTATATATTGGTTCAGTTTTAAAAGTGCTTAATTAACAGGAAATAGAGAATAATGCCCCAACATTTGTAAAATACTTGAAACTTCAAAAACTTTCACAAAATCCACTCAGTCACCATGTATCAAATGACAATCCACTACATAAAATACCTTCATTAAGTATAATAAATAATTCTGACCTTGTTCTGTAGGAAATGGTTCTCCAAGTCCACCTTTTCAAATTGATCAGGTATCTGTTGACTGGTACCATTGAAATTAACTGGGAATCCTTCACAAACTTCCCAACTAAGAAAAGTAAAATATTTATTTTTGTTAAAATAATATGTACTTAATTACAATACTCTTTAATCTACTAGTATAATAACTTATATGTCTTATACTCTACAGGGGAGAGAAAAACAAATGTTTAGTCCATAATCTTTTTAAACAGAAATTTGTAATGTGTTTTGTTATCCATACCTGGGAAAAGGGAGACTTAAAGTTTGTATCTTGCAATTATTTATGATACTGAGGGATCCCACACCTAATTAATGATTAATAGAACAGAGAAATAAAAAAAATGATTTTTAATCTTACAGAATCACTCACAGTGGGCACCATCTTCACTGTTAAATTTTATTCTAAATACAATGGACTATGAATAATAACAGATTTTTTTATACTTAGCGTGGATGTGTAAAGCACATTATTTTGGTAATTTTTAGACAGTCTTAAGAGGCAGCACAGTCTAATGAGCACATGGACAAGCCACAAACTGGAGTAACTGGGTTTCATTCTTACTTCAGCCATTCTTATTTTAAAAGTAAACCAAACCTAATTCTAAAGAAAATTATCAGGCTCAACACTGATATGTTAAGATACATCACATAGCATGTTATTCAACAGAAACCAGTTCTGGGGCTGTTAATAGTATTTTTTCCAATACCCTGAGAACTATAAATTAGAGTATGATTATTAAGACTTCAAATAATGCACATTAGAGTATAGAAAGAAAATTCAAATGGAATCCAAAAATTATGTAAATTGTCTTCAAATAAGTTTGCTTTCAGTAAGGGCAGTTTCATATTGTTATGCTTAGTGACCTAGATCTAACTTAAAAACCACTCAATACAACAGTACTCATTGCACCCAGGGAAGGGAAATTAAGAAGGAATACATGAATTAAAAATTAAACTCCTTGCTAAAACCTGAAGGGAAAGGGTCTGGGCAAATTTAGTAGCTTGGGGAAAGATTGTGGCACAAGAAATAAATCTTATAAATGGAAATGCTTATAAAAAGAAATGCCGATACGTTATTTTCTATCTATAAAGAAAAAGAAGACAAAACAGATTCTAATCTTGCCTGGAAAGTGCAGGCAGTCACTGGGGGATAGAGTTGTTTAAACAACCAAAGAAGACCAAAGAATTCATCTTTGTAGACATGTTTAGCAGTAGGTTGACACTAGCTGGATTGAGTGACCTCATCAGACTGCTTCTGGTTCTCTGGATTTTCCCTCTATAACCTTTTCACCTGTATATTAAGGACACTATAATTTGTTAAATTACAAAATATAAAATATAGATGGGACCTGACAGAGAGATCACCTAATCTAACACACTATCAGTGTCAAATACAGTAGCCACTCATCATATAATTTAGGGGCACCTGGGTGGCTCAGTCAGTTAAGCATAGGACTCTTGGTTTCAGCTCAGGTCATGATTTCACGGTTTGTGGGATCAAGCTCTGCATCAGGCTCTGTGCTGACAGCATGGAACCCACTTGGTATTCTCTCTCTCCTCTCTCCCCTCTTTCTCTGCCCCTCCCTTCTAATAATGAATAAATAAATATTAAACATTTTTAATCAGTATAATTTAAACAAAATTAAAAATTCAGTCACATTAGTGACATTTTAAGTGCTCAATAATTACAACATATGCTTCTATCATCATAGCAAGTTCTATTGGACAGTGCTAGACAGTGGGTAAGCCCTCAGTTCTTTTTTTTTTTTTAATGTTTATTTATTTATTTTGAGAGACAGCATGAACAGAGAAAGGGCAGAGAGAGGGGGGGAGAGAGAGAATACCAGCATGACTAGCACAGAGCCCAATGTGGGGCTCAATCACATGAAACATGAGATCATGACTTGAGCCAAAATCAAGAATCTGTCACCAAACTGAGCCACCCCAAGCCCACAGTTCTTAAAAAAGACAATCTGTTTTAGAATCCTGGCTCTACCATGTACCAATGTGTGAATGGACAAATTACTCTGCCTCTCTGTGCCTCAGTTTCTGTCTCTATAAAATGGAGTAATAGTGAGATAAGGTAATGATGGTATTAAAATAATTGTTTTGAGGATTAAATAAATCCTTACCCAATTCATTTAGAACTGTGGTCAACACTTAGTAAATACTGGGTTTTATTATATATAGATAAGAAGCTGACACCCACCCGCCCATGTACAATCATGAACAGAGATGGGGCTAGAAGCTCAAATCTTCTACCTCCTGTGTTGCCACCACCCCATCATTTCTCTAGCATATTGCTTCTGTTCTCAATTGCTTCTGTTCTCATCATCATCAAATGAGATGCTTAAATACGAACACTCCCACAAGAAAACATATTATTTAATATTTTAATGATTCCATTCAAAACTCTTAATTTAGAAACCACTAAAAACAGTTTTTACATTTCAAATAAAATTGTTACCTCTGCAAAGCAGAAACTATAGTCCGCTCATTGCTTCATATGGTTTTTTAAAACTTAAGAAAAGTTACTGATAAGTCTTTTTAGACATGAGCTCATTACATCATGTAATAAGTCAAAAAAATACACAATTGCTTATTAAGACAATTAGACAACGTCTTTCAGTGTTTCAATCTCTCACTCTGGGAAATCTGAATTAGGTAATACAGACTACTTTAACCAGGCACATGTTAATTTACTTGTCACATCCAGGTAGCAGAACAGCATTAGGATCCAAGAAGGTTTTATATGCAACTGTAATGCCATCTCTGTCAAATGCAGTCACTTGGTCAAAGGTCAGACTCAAAACAGGGTTTAGTGGAGATCTGAAAAATGGAAAAAAAAAACATCAAAGTGATCTGCAAATTTATACAAACACTGAAATTTGAGCACAACTAAACAATAAAACCTACAATATCAGTGAGTAATAAAGTCCAGAAAAGTGAATTTCCTATTATAAAGCACTACAGTTGATATCTTATACTGATACCTGAAATGCACATTTTAGTTTATTTGGCTGATAATATGTCAAGGACAGTTGCAACACATGTAATTTTTAAAAATAATTTCAATAATAAAAGCAAAGTATTTAGTTGAGAAAAACAAGCAATTATCGTTCACACAATGCAACACACCATTAATATTCTCTGGAGAAGATAATTAAATGAATTCTTGATATTTGGCTATGAACTACTATTTTTTATAAGCACACTAAATGCTAGGCTGATTTCATTTTCCATATTACATACTGTTAGTTATTTTGTTTTAGAGTAATTTAATTATAAGAGAATTAAAATCAAATGAGAAACGTCTTAAATAAAAACAATGGCAACTGGCATTATGTCATCCATGAGCCATTTTTGTCTCAATTGGTGACAAAGACTTGATATTTAACTTCATAATTATAGGACTCAACCGCATCACCTGTGTAGGGTTGTCAAAAATTTTTAAATTGAATCTAATCGTGAGAAAACATGCAGATAAATCCAGAATGTGGAACATCCTACAAGAATAGTGCCTGAACTCTTCAAAAAAAAAAAAAAAATTCAATGTCATGAAAAGCAAAACAAAGGTGAGAGAATATTCTAGATTAAAGAGAACTAGAGAAAATAACTAGACGCTATGTATGAATCTTATTGGGATCCTGGACCACAAAAAACTCTAAAGCACATTTTGGGTAGATTAAACATAGATTGCATATTAGATGAATTACATAATTGCTGACTGTGCTAGTTATTACTATGTGGTGACATAAAAGAACATTGTATTATTCTTCAGTTACATGACTGGGAGCATTTATGAGTGAAACTTTAATGGTTGTCTGGAAATAATCTCAAACCTCTCAAAAGAGAGAGAAGGGAGATATAAAAGGTTAAAACTAATGTGGCAACTTTTTAAACTCGTGAACCCAGGTGAAGGATATATATGTATTCATTGTACTATTTTTCAAGTTTTCTGTAGACTGCATCTTGTCCAAAATAAAAATTGGGAGAAAACAATAATTACAAGACTCAAAATAAAAGCAGATACTGGCAAAATCATCTTTTTATAAATCAGCAAACTAACTCCACATATCAACATATATTAGACACATTAGCATTACTGTCTAAAAATGAATTTCATTTACTTAGTCCATATTGCACATTGTCTTAATATATTTCAAACTAGATCTAGGAAATAACTCTTAGACATAAATTTTAGAAATTCCAATAGTAGCACAATGCTACAATTGTTCCCTAGTGCTTTATATTGGTATCAAAACCAGAAAAAAATATTATCCTATTAAAATAACAATGACATATAAACAAATATACACTTATGAGTTCTTCCAGCTACCATCCTCAGGTGATTTTAGGGTATTCTAGATACTTTGAATTTTACTAGTTATTCTATAAATATGATTCAATTAACCAAGAACAAGTGTGCTGGTTGATCTTATTAAAATAACAAACATCATTAAAAACACCAAAATTAGTCATTGTTTTCAGTTTAATAATACTACTTAAGAAGAAATTATTAGACATACATTTTAGTAAAGCCTTTCCTTGTCATTGGAAGAGCTTGCTAAATTATTCACGAATCCTGGACACTATAAAATTCATCGCTGTTCTATCATTGTAAAAAAACAATTCTAATGTGTAATTAAATTATATTTTGAAATCTGTCTATGGAAGAAAACATCACTCCTTACATATATTTTTAATTCTATACACTACACAGCATAAGAAATTATTAAGCATTTTAATTTTACTCTACTAGGAGAGAAGAAATAGAATTTCATAATATGCTACCCACAACTAATGCAACCAACTTCTTCCAAAACCTTCATGAATTTCTGGGTAGATTTATTTCAGTATTTGCAATTTTGACTATTAGAATATATAGCAAACCCAATCAGCTCCTAGTCTGTCTACGCTATTGTTATTATAATTAATATATGATCAATTACACCTGATAGGAAAAATTATTTTCCTCTATTTCCCTTATTCAAATAAGTAAAGGCTTAAAATTTTTTTAAATAGGCAGAAAAGTGTGTTTAAGTTTCCTGACAAGCAGTTTCAGAGTTCATCTGGATGTGTCCTGTCAAAATATGCATAAATTTCTAAGATATTCCACACAACAGCCCAGCTCATCAGTGCCTGTAGACTGCAGCCTTTTTCTTTTTCCAGAAACACAGATAATTTTATGCAGGAATTTACCAATCTACAAAAATTTACACAATGCTCAGCAATAACCAGTAATTATTGTGGGATAATGTAAGGCGCTTTTGAGGAATATAACTTTGATAGGATAGGGCTTACAAGCTTTACCAATTTATCTTTAGCTGTCCTGTCATTGGTGCTTAAAAGGTTAAGACTTTATTTGTGAAAACATAGAGAGATAGTGGGGAATCATGTTGTCCACAGCTTCATAAATCTTGCTTAAGATCCTTTTCAATTACCATCCATTTCTCCTTTAAAAAGGGACAAAAAAATAGAGGAGTGGAAGCAGGTCAGGGCAGTGTGCGACAATGACAGTGTGATGGGCTTGGGCCCCCCGTGGCGTTTCCATCTGCTATCATTAAGGTGACTACTCAGACATGAACAAATCCCGCTTGCTGTGCTGACAGGCAGACTTCAAGAACTATGACAAGGCATTAAGACAGAAAGTCAGAGAGAGAGAGAGAGAGAGAGAGAGAGAGGGAGAGAGAGAGAGAGAGAGGGAGAGAGATGTCATATCTCACAAACAATACTGTCTCACAAAAAACACCCCGGAAATTTTATTGGAATGCATAATTTCAAAAAAAAATTCACAAAGGGTAGTACTTGGCTTCTCAACTCCCCTTTTAAATTAGCTTGCCCCTGGGAAGATTGAGGACAGACAGAAAATAAACACCTTGTTCCTACCTGTATGCTTTACCGTAAGAGACCCAAATTTTTTGTTCATTCTTCAGCAAAAGTGGATTCTTAATTTCTTGACCATGCTCATCAAAAAGCCGGATTGAAGAAAAATTGAGGCCTAGTGGGTTGGTGGGAGATCCTTGAAGCCTCTGATGGATCTTGAGAAGTAACTGGTGGTGGGGGAAAATAATGAAGAAGGAGAAGGAGAAGAAGGAGAAGGAGAAGGAGAAGGAGAAGGAGAAGAAGAAGAAGAAGAAGAAGAAGAAGAAGAAGAAATAATGTAAAATGTGAACATATATAATAAACTGTCTGTACTCTGTAACAAATGAATCCAAACAAATGATAATTAAATTCATATAGAATGTTAAAAGAAGTGTGAAATGATGGCAATATTTAGCTCAGTGTAAAGTAACAAAATGAGCAGGGGCTTTTAACCAGCAGGGGGTGCCACAGGCTTGTGATTGAGCTCTGACCCTTTGGCACAGGGACTGAAAGCAGATGTGACAGTCTTACAGAAAGAGCAGTTAGCTTCTACACATGGTAACAGTCCTCTTTGATAAGGGTTATGCTTTTCTTGTGTGAGCTGCACATTTTGTTAGGCTCCTTCCAGAGCATGTTTAAGTTTACAACCAGCAACCTCCCCCTTCCCAACTAACCTCCGGTAACCAATGGTAGAACAAGTCACCACTTAAGGATTGCAGAAATAAACATGGTTTTCAAGCTATGTTGATTCACTTAGACGAACCCTTCTTGAATGTAGTTTAATTAAGAGCCTTTCAAAAGCTTGTGAGCTGCTTCAATTATGAAAATGTTTTCAAGTTGTGAGTAAGCCATAATTGAAATGTGAAGTATGAAATGCTGCCATTTTACATTTTAAAAAATAGCATTGCCAATGTTTGCTTCTGTCGTACGCTCCGGGTTGCTAAATTATCAAGATATTTCTAATTTAAGGCACACTTTAAATGAAAGTAATTCTAACTAACTGTGTTGCACATGGAATTTTAAAGGACATTTTTCCTTATCCATCAACTTTGTTTGATTGTTTAAGCTCTTTCCTGCTCTGCACCCCACACTATCCATCATTCTATTCTCCCTGGAGCCTTCTGTCACAGGCTTCCTTTTCTTCTCTCCCTTGTCAGTTCTTATGTCTCTCAGTTTCTTGTTACTCTGTAATCTCGGCAGGGAGGCAGATATATTTGTGGCCTTTTCTTGCCTAGCTGCTGTTCAGGGTGTTTTTTGGTCTTTCTATTAATTCGCATTGAAGGTATATTGAGAAGCTAAATGCCGAAGCTTAGACGAAAGAAGGCAAAGTTGCGATCCTGCCTTATACCCCAGGTTTCCTCACCTATTGGCTATAAAGTATTGTCTGGGTAAAATATTTTCTTTGATCGGCAACCATATTTATAGAACACCTAAGACTTAGGCTTTGTTGTAATTAGAGATAAATAACCGCATCTCTAACTTCATCAGCTCTACATTGTTTTCATCGCCTCTATGTTGACCAGATTTTTACCCTTAAGCATCAGAAAGGCTGAAAACAATGACACATTTTTCATTTCATTGAAGTTAATGTTTCTCATCCAGCCTAATCAAGTCCTTTGAATTAAAAATAATGATTAGGGAAGGTGATAGAACAATAAAAATCTGCATTGTTTTTGGCTTTGTTCGTTGAAGCCACAAACATATTTTGAATTCTATAGATTGTTTTTACAAAGCCCTACATTTATTTCTGTGTGATCTCAGCCCTTGAGCTTATTTTTGGTCGAGTTGCTATTATTTCAGGAAACATGTAATGCTGATCATCTTTTAAATCACAGTGATTTTGCTTTGAAAGCATCATCCTTTTTTGTAAAGGGGAAAGATATAAAAGATTTAAGGCCTGATCCAAGAAAGAAATATGTACACAGAGAATAGGAGTATGTGGCAGGAGGATATGAACACCTGACCACTTAACCAAATTCATTTTCACAGGAGAAGCATTGCAATTTCTATTTTCTCAGCTTGGTGACAGACTGAATTTTAGGTGTTCAAAGATGTGCATTCAACAGCCTACAGGAGGTCAGGGCCTCAGTGCCTTTCATCTCTAGGTCATTGGCTAGGGCAGGGTTATGGCAACCAAAAGTTGCGATAATCTTCACCCATTTATCTTTAAAGCTATCATCACCAAGTCTTTATAAGATAAGAATTTGTTTAAGGACCTGAGAAGAGTGTGAAACATCTTAGGCTAATGATTGAGACAAGTGCGTGCCAAGGGAATAGTCATCCTTGGGTACCACAAGGGAATCTCCCTAACAAAGAGCTTTATAGTGCCCCTAATTCAAGTTTTTCCCCTAGAATTACTTGCATATAAAGCAAAGCATAGGTCAGTTTCAATGTGCCATAAGCCAACACAAAAACTTTCTATAAAATAATATCTTCCTATATAAGATAACATAAATACTGACTTCAATTTTAATGTAAACCAAAAAGTAAAATTTTCTAATACAATTAAGAGGGAAAATAGGTAGAGGATTCTAGGAAGTCTTTTATACAATGTTGATTTATATAGTCAGAGATGTGAAGGTAAAAAGAAACCAACCAAGGCTCTTCATCCTTCTCTCTCTAATCAATCCAGGTAGAGTTTCCTCTCTCTTCTGGGCCCAGCCAATGATCAGATCAGATGAAAATCTATACAACTCTTGTGATTGACTGTAAAGGCCAGGTAATGGATACCACCAGGGAGAGATTAAGTCAGAGGGTGCTGAACTGAAGGGAAAGGAGCAAGTTTATAAACAAAGGCCAAGGAACAGAGCCCAAAACACTGGTGTATGCTTGGGTGCATAACCCCAATTTGTAAACAACAGGGTATTCAGTGTCCTTTTATGCAAGACAAAGACCCAAAATAAAGACCCTGAACATATTGGTTCTGCCTGAGAAACATCCCAATTGTCTGGAAAATAAGCAAAGGTAAGAGTGCCTAAGATAAACCATCTGGACATGCCCGCAATGAGCACAGGAGAAGACTAACTATATGCTAGTTGCTTACGGTTTAGGGCTTGGAAATACCCTCAACCCAGAACATACCCTCCACTGAATATCATCTCACTTCCTTTCAAAGTGTAAACAAGAGGGCAATCCCAGAGTACAGTGTAGACAGATTTCCAACTACAGGCAGAATGAAGGTTAAGATACTGTTAAGTATGAGACCAAGAGTTAATGCTGTTTTAAAGCTGAGAGCCTAAGAAATTCAAAAGTCAAGCTTGAGACTATCTATTTTTACAGAGCAGCAAATGATTAATCTCCCCAAAACAATGTTAAAAATGTAATTGTCTAAATTAACTGCAAGTAACTTGAGAGACACATATAGCCACAAACAGCCAGTCAGTAAACTCACTTTTTCCATCATATCACCAGTTTGTGTTGGGCTATTGGACTCCAGGTCTTTTTTGCTGATACAAACAGAGATCTCTCCAGTGTCTTTACCATTTTCAAATACCTGAGAAATAAGCACATTCAAAATTAAAAATAAATACATGCACATACACATTCGTGCATATGTTCATACATACATATATAAAGGTAAGCTTTCCTGGCTTTGCACGATATGGTGCCGACTGACAGTCCTGCATATGGGAACTGTGCAAGGCAAGGACTGTTTCTATGAACATGTGCAAGTAACTGGCAATTAAAATCAACAGGACTAGAACAGTATAAGAACGTCCCTTGTTCCTCCTTTCAGTTTCAGTATCTTTAACCTGACTGGCATTCCCTACCATTTTAAAATAGAAGGAAACGTGGGGACATTAAAGGAGAAATCACTCACTGCACTGGATGCTTAAATGGGACAAGCACCAAAGAAAGGTCAGTTAGCAACAAATTAACCACTTTATTTAATTCTTTTGAAAAACATAAAGCCACAATTACGTGAGGGATCTTTGATTTATATTTAAAATATATCAGTGCTCATGGGGTGCCTGGCTGGCTCACTCAGTAGAGCACGTGACTCATGATCTTGGGTTGGGAGTTGAAGCCCCATCTTGGGTGTAGAGATTACTTAAAAATAAAAATCTTAAAAAAAAATTAAAATAATAAAATATATAAGTGTTCAGTTCATCTTCTGACTTACTAAAAGGAAATTCAACCTGACAGATTTATTGCATGACAGTACGATGAAAGCCATCCATTTTAAGTGCACATGCACAACAAGTTGTTGAGAACAGAGATAAAATTCTTAACATTGCATTATGCAGCACTTACTGGGAAAAAAATGCTAGCAAATGTTCTGGTCAAAAGTAGCCAAACAAACCAGTTCACACGGGGGGGGGATCCACTAATAAACACCATCCTCTGACCATGTTGAGGACCCACATGGGGTATGCCAATCCATTCACCAGGCTCTTAAGAATAGAAGCAGACCAAGGAGGCCTGAATAATTTAAATCCTTTCTTATTTCATTTTTTCTCTAAACTTCTCTTCTTCCCTGATACACCTATCACATCAGAGTAGTCATTTTCTTTATCTCTAGTGCTATTTCCAGAGAAGATAATTTAGGAAAATACCTTATTTAAAAGGAAAGAAAACCATCGATTTTGCTTTTGAGACAGTCTTGAGAGTTATTTAATTAGTCCAAGCCTAGTTTGGGAAATGATGTGAATCAATAGCACTTCCTTAGGCTTTAGGAAAAAAAAAAAAATATATATATATATATATTTATATATTTATTTATATACTTTTTTATATATAAAATTTATTTTTATATAAATATATATTTATAAATAAATATTTATATATTTATTATTTATATATAAATATATATTTATATAATTATTTATATTATTTATATATTTATTTATATATATAAATATATATTTATATATATTTTATATATTTATTTATATACTCATAATATTATATGAGTAATAATGTTCAAGAATTGTGGGTTTTTTTTCTACTCAGTGCTTTTCACTGTGCTGATAGTCCAGTGGAGATAATGCAGCTGTCAGCCTTGGTACATTGATATCCCACACCCTATAGCATCTTTTGCTAACAGGGATTTTTTAAAACTTCTTTTTTGAGTACATACACAATTCTGAGCAAGAAATCTCTCTACTTTTGCAAGGAACTTTGTAAACTCAACTGTTGCCTACAAGCCTACAGGAAATAAAGTGGGCAGAGAATCCTACTCTCCCAACAATCTCTTCAGGGCGGTAACCTGGAACAGAGCTCTTAAATAATAGTGACATTTAGCAAAGATAGTTTCAATTCTGGGTGTCATACATTCTGCAAGGTTAGTGGTGACAAAAGTTCAGTTTGGGGGACTTATTGACATTCCTTTGTCAAGACTTGCTAGACGTAGAATCAGAGTACAGAAAATTAATGCTCTAGAAAATAGCAAACTACCAAACTGCGAGAGCAAATAGGAGTTGGCCAACATCTAAGACATTCAGTAGCTCACTGCTTTCTTTACTACCAGTAAGAAGTCTGCCCTTCTAGGTCTAGAAGTGTAAAAAAAAAAAATGGGGCACCTGGGTAGCTCAGTAGGTTGAGCGTCCGACTTCAGCTCAGGTCATGATCTCATGGTTTATGAGTTCGAGCCCCAGGTCGGGCTCTGTGCTGACAGCTTGGAGCCTGGAGCCTGGAGCCTGTTTCAGATTCTGTGTCTCCTTCTCTCTCTGCCCACCCCCCACTTGTGCTCTGACTCTGTCTCTCAAAAATAAATAAATAAATGTAAAAATAGAAGTGTAAAAAAAAAAAGGCTCTAGTCTCCAAAATCTCTATAAAGGCATTAAAAAAAATCTTTTAGGGTTTAAATAAAATTTTAGGTGTTTAAGTGAAAGAAGCCTTTCTCAACAATTTACACACACTAAAAAAGCTAACTGCCAAACAGTGTGACAATTAGTCACTTGTGTAATGTATGGTTTTTCTGCATTTTTATAAAAACTAAAATTCTCTAAGCTGAAATTTTATGAGATTCTGCTTTTCCTAAGGCCTACTTCTCATATTTAAGATCTTTATTACTATGCCCATTTTTCTAAAATCTAATTATTATTTTTTTCTCTTCCTTTGCATGAGAAGTATTTTTACTTCTATTGTTCAATGTCTAAACAAAGATAGCTTTCTAAGCAGAGTTTCTGTGATTGACTAGCTATAGAAAAATAAAAAAAATAGTCTACTTTTATTTTACTGCTGCCTGATCATTGGCTTAAGAAATACCGACCGCTGTATTGGCTTCCCAGTGGCTCTCTGCATGGCCTCACCTCTTGACAGCTCTAAAATTAAATTCCTACCATTGGAGTGGGATGATGGAAAAAGCTAGCTGAGGCGAGTCTTGGGTCCTAAGGAGAAAAATAATAGAACCTTAAAAAAAAAAAAAGTGATCCAGATCCTCTCAAAAGGCATGGTAGCTAATGACTACTGAAGAAAATACCTATGAATAAGAATTTACTTCTGTGACTAGTTACAACAAGTAAAAAGTTTTAAGGAGTGTTTTCCATGAACGACAGTCTTTGTACTTTCTGTCATGTCAATATTAACTTTTGTTAAGAAGATTAAATTAGATTAACACCAATGTTTTCTTTTTTAAGTTTATTTATTTATTTTGAGAGAGTGCGTGTGCATGCATGCGTGTGGGTTGGGTAGGAGCAGAGGGAGGGAAAGAGAAAATTTTAAGCAGGCCCCATGCTCAGAGCAGAGCCCACTGTGGGGCTCGATCCCATGACCCTCGGATCATTACCTGAGCTAAAATTAAGAGTTGGTGTCTCAACTGACTGAGCCACCCAGGTGTCCCACACCAATGTCTTATTGTAATATTGTTGATCAATTTATTCACTCAACAAATATTTACTGAGTACCTACCATGTGCCGAGCACTGCTCAGGTGCTTAAGATATACCAGTGAACTAAGATTCCTGCTTTTGAGGAACAAAATAAGTAAGGAAATCACATAGCATGGTCAGGGTACATTCAGGTCCTGTAAAAGCTGTTTGTTCATTCTTTCTGTTAAAGAAGGCCCACCAAACCGTATAAGCTTGGTGGACCTTCAATACAACTGGTGGGCCTTCTTTAACAAAAAGAATGCAAAATTACAAACTTAAAACTAGATAAAAGATATTCACTTAAAATGAGAGAAAAAAAATCACAACAATTTACACACACTAAAAAGCTCACACATAGCAAAAACCATTACAAAATATTTCCATTAATTAACTACCCAACACACATATTTTGGCTGAATTGTATTTGATCATCTCTTCATATGGTCATTTGGTAACATTTTCTATAAGGAGAATAGGAAGATGATTCTTCCTTCTAGCATGGTTAATCAAAAAAAATATTATTTGTTTGGAAAAATCTCTCAGCTTCACAACTTTGTTGGACATTTCATAAAAATGTTTAGGATTGATGTCACATTTGGGAAAACCTTGATCATAGTTCTTTAAAATATGAGCTATAAAATGTGGAAGAATTTCCTACAAATAGTTGGCTTTATTATTTTCCCACCATGTTTCTCCTCCACCACCCATACACTTTTGATGCCAAGCACTCTAGTCCATAGTCAGAAAGCAATACACTCAATGGCCAGCAGGCAGTGGCCATCTTCCTGGGAACTCTTTCCATATCAGAATGGTTAGTGCTAACTTAACCATACACGGAAGTGACTGTAAAACACTAATTACATCCCACTACATTCAAACTAAATGTATCTCCACTCAATTTTCTCCAGCCAGACCTCAAAAATGCCTGCTGCCACCTCAACACTACTTGATACAAGAGAACTCTTGACCGAGAGGAAGTTGGACTAGGAACGGGCAATGGTCTCAACCAGTTACAGTTAAAATATATTTGCGGGGCGCCTGGGTGGTGCAGTCGGTTAAGCGTCCGACTTCAGCCAGGTCACGATCTCGCGGTCCGTGAGTTCGAGCCCCGCATCGGGCTCTGGGCTGATGGCTCAGAGCCTGGAGCCTGTTTCCGATTCTGTGTCTCCCTCTCTCTCTGCCCCTCCCCCGTTCATGCTCTGTCTCTCTGTCTCAAAAATAAATAAACATTAAAAAAAATTAAAATATATATATATATTTGCAAATTTTACAGAAACATGTGGCCATGTGTACTCATTGCTAATGTTTCTTCTAGGGTTTTGAAAGGGGCCGACACAAAGCAGGGACCCTGAAGCTTAATTTTCATTAGCTGTGTGGTAAATGCACCTCTGAGAGTGTTAGAAGGTGCTAAGTGGTATCTAATAAAGGGAAGGGGACATAGGGCCTGGGATAAGGGAGGGCAAAGGGTGTGGTGAACACCATATGAAGCAGGTGACCAGAACAGGCTTTCAAGAGAGGAAAGATCTGAGTCAAGAGTTGGTGGGGAGAGAGTTAACCAAGCAGATAGGCTGGGAGAAGAGCATTGCAGGCAGAGGGAACTGCTTGAGCAAAGAAACTAAGGCAGGAATGTGTCCAGTGTGTTCTGGGAACTGCAAGAAGACTGGTGTTATTGGAGCAGAGTGGTAAGAGAGGGAGAGTAAGTAACATGAAGTCAGAGGGTTAAGGGATTGGAAGAGAAATGGGGACTCTTTGGAAGGTTTGGAACAGAGCAAGAACAAGATCTAACTTAAAAGGATCATTGTGTAGACTATAGAGAGCAACAATAATCTGAAGGGTGGATGGATGATGGTGGTTCAAACCAGAGTAGCAACAATGGACATGGTAAGAAATGGTCCATTTCTCTTGTTCGTTCCTGAGTAATTTTACTTGCTTACTTGTGTATTAGCAGGGTTGGGAAATAAAATTTGTTGTTAAGCTAATATTTCTGAATATGATATCTGTGTCTATGGATAGAAACCAAACTAAATATAACTGTTCATATGTAGTATTTGTGAAGGCATAAAAATACCAATGAAGTAGTAAAAGACTTTTTATTTACTGTGAAGATTTTATAGAGACAGTGACTAAAAAAACCTGCAACTTTTATGGGGAAAGATGACCTGAATGAATTTTGACCTAATGTGGTTCTTTGACAGGTTTGCCCAGCATCATTTATCATACCTATTTAAGGACTTGTATAAGGCCTACTTCAGTGCCATTATCCACCCTTTAATACTATAAGTCTGGTTAAGAGCTAGCTGTGGGGGAACAGCAGGTTCCCAAACTCTCCATAACTGCTGGGCAGACCACCCAGGAAGCTCTTCTGTGCGTGAGTGGAAGGCCAAACACCTAGACTTCAAAATACCTCAGGATACAATGCTGTCAAGAGGCAATAATAAGAAAATGACACTGCAGTGTGTTGCTAAAAGTTGGGAGGCTGTACAGTAACAGGGTTTACTGCTAGAGATCCAGTGAAGAAAAGGAATATAAAATAGCCACACAAAAGTACTTGGCATATTTCAGTGGATATAATTAAATATGTAGAAACAAGGTTAACTTACACATTGGCTTAAATTGCGATCCACAGGATGCAGACTCTGAGACCAAGATTTACTCACAGGAATTTTACTGGGGAGCCTTCTGGGAAGCAGCACAGCTGAGGGAGTGAGGAAAGCAGGAAGGGGCAGGTGAAGGTGAGTGTGATGCAGTTGCAACAGAGGCCTCTGGTGGGAGCCCTAGAGCTAGAATGGCCGGCCCTTCAGCATATGCCAGAATTGAAGCAAGGGAGCAATCACGCCTTTGCTCTGTGCACGAACCACATGTTGGCTGCATCCTGCCCCCAGGATGAAGGCCTAGTCTTGGGAGATGCAGCTCCTTTACACAGAGGGCAACCGCCCAATAAGAATATAGTTGTGGCAGCTGAGGGGTGGATATCTCAGTCCTGACGAGGGACTCTGGTGGTGTGGCACCGCACCCATTACACACATGCACGGCAATCGGGAGTGCATGGCGCACAGTTACACACAGAAATTACTCAATACTCAAAGCAACCGCACATTTTACAGGGAAGCCTCACAAAGGTTAGATGACTCGCGTGGGGCAATTCGACTCATAAGGGGTAAGGAGATCTTTAGAAATCAAATCCTATAGTGTTTTTAATTACAAATATCAAAGTTCACCCTTTTATCTAGTATTAGGAAGTATACTAATATGAAACTTAGTATGAAAAAGTTTAAGGGCACAGAAATGTATTTTACAGTAAAAGGTTTTTTTTTAACCTAAGTCAAAGAAAAGGAAAATTAAAATGAAATACTTGTCTTATGTAAGAAGCTAATTAGCTGTGAAAAAAAAATCTTTATCCAATCAGAATTCAAAGTCACCTTTGGAGCTAGAAAATCAACTCTAACTGAATTAGCATTACATGTACATTAAATCAAATAAATGTACTGTTATGTCTTCCATTTTTATAGAATTACTAATTTTTAGAACATTCACATTTTCTGTATTTTCTCAAATGTATATTATAAACCAAACAGTAAACATGTCTAACTTAAATATTCAGATAAAGTGATAATCACAAAGCAAATATTAAAATTATGGGATTGTAGGCAATGAAAACTTAATAATGAATTAGTATATTTATATTACATATAAGAAAAAGTGTTTTAATGCCTAATAGATGTCTTTAAATGGTATTTCACAGGTAAGGAGCCAATATGTTTAGTCCCAGGAAATGAAAACGCACTTAAGTGAAAACAAATTATGGAATTGTTAAACTTTATCAGTCTAAATGGCATCTGGACCAAAAATCAAATAATATTATATTTAATCCCAGAAAAGGGATACCTAAGAAAATAATTTATTTTAAAAGAGACATTTTAGGGACGACTGGGTGGCTCAGTCGGTTAAGCCTCCGACTTTGGCTCAGGTCATAATCTTGTGGTTCATGAGTTCCAGTCCCGCATCAGGCTCTGTGCTGACAGCTCAGAGCCTAGAACCTGCTTTGGATTCTGTGTTTCCCTCTGTCTCTGCCCGTCCCCTGCTTGCACTGTGTGTGTCTCTCTCAAAAATAAGTGAACATTAAAAAAAGAGAGAGAGAGAGACGTTTTAAATTTCCTCTTTAAGTTGTAGCAGAGCCCACCATTTGGAAGGTGTAAGTCGGGTGACTGCATACAGGGTAGGATTTAAGGTGAAAGCCAAAAGATTCTGACCCCAAAAATATCTCTCCCACCAACTTGTCAATACTTGAAATTCCAGTTAGAGATTTACTCCTTTGTCATAACTAAAATACCACAAAAGAAATGCTATTCAGCCTTATAGGTTATTGATCTTTTGATGCTGTGATTTTTTTTAATTTATTTATTTTTCAATATATGAAGTTTATTGTCAAATTGGTTTCCATACAACACCCAGTGCTCATCCCAAAAGGTGCCTTCCTCAATACCCATCACCCACCCTCCCCTCCCTCCCACCCCCCATCAACCCTCAGTTGGTTCTCAGTTTTTAACAGTCTCTTATGCTTTGGCTCTCTTCCACTCTAACCTCTTTTTTTTTTTCTTTCCCCTCCCCCATGGGTTTCTGTTAAGTTTCTCAGGATCCACATAAGAGTGAAACCATATGGTCTGTCTTTCTCTGTATGGCTTATTTCACTTAGCATAACACTCTCCAGTTCCATCCATGTTGCTACAAAGGGCCATATTTCATTCTTTCTCATTGCCACGTAGTACTCCATTGTGTATATAAACCACAACTTCTTTATCCATTCATCAGTTGATGGACATTTAGGCTCTTCCCATAATTTGGCTATTGTTGAGAGTGCTCCTGTAAACATTGGGGTACAAAGTGATCCTATGTGATGCTGTGATTTCTAATCTCTGCTCTCTGGAACCCCTTAGAGGACAACAGTGGGGGTTTGTGGTCCCAAGTGGGAGATCAAACCCAATAAGTAAGTCTGTGGAGGCCGCCACCATCTGGCTTCAAATGGGGTAGATCCTACTTTCATTTATATAGTAGACTCCAAAAAAGAATTTTGATCTAAGAAAACTATTTTTTTGAAAACCGTCTTAGACTGAAAGAAAGCGCAGCATGCCCTTTTCAAAAGAGTAAATCTTGAAACACGGTGGTAAATGAGAACATGGGGTATCTGACCGTCTGAATTGGGGGTTGGGAGGTGGGGGTGGAGGAAAGGCCAACAGAGGCTGAGGGTGGAGAACCTGCACAATGGCCCTTGGAGGCTTCACAGTTCACCTGAGAGTGGGCCCACATTCCCTTTTTATGCATTTAAAGTCACCTTTCATCATGAGGTGAGTGGATGGCTCAGTTGAACAGTCAGTTTAGGCTCAGGTCATGATCTCTCCATTTGTGAGTTCGAGCCCCACATTGGGCTTGCTGCTATCACTGTAGAGCCTGCCTCAGATCTTCTGTCCCCCTCTCTCTGCCCCTCCCCCATTTGTGCTCTCTCAAAACTAAACATTAAAAAAATTTTTTTAAATAAAGTCACATTTCATTGTTTTGTTACAATATTTTTTAAAGAGCTTCACTCTCATCCCATTTTTCTGTGTCTATGAACAAAGTAAAATTTTCAAAACAAGGTGATGGGCCTATAAAAATATTTTCTTTGTATCCAATTACAATTCTCACTAAATTTGAGATAAGAAAATGTTCAAAATTATCTAGATGACAGAGGCAAGGCAAATTTGTTTGCCTGTCATGTACTAAGCTAAGTAATTTCAATAAGCCCTTTATACATGAGGATGTTTCAAGAAGAAATGAAATAAGGATCTCACTTTGTCTAAATTAATTTAGTGCGTAAAATTATATTTAATTGGGATTAAAATATCAGATGGGTAAGTCCTGTCAGTAGTTGGGTATAATATGATATATACCAGAGCTTAGTAAATAAAGGTTTTTGGAAGTTCCTGGGCTCAATATATTTCTTTTCAAAGAAAATAAGGCCTTTTTAAATGAGAAAAACAGCCACATCCCCCAAATTATATTTTATTAGGGGAAAACGAACACTTTTAAGATTAAATATGAGCTAAATCATGAGACGTCCCCAAATTCTCAGTCTCAGAGATCATATTCTCATATTTGGATAGAGTATATGTTTTTAAATGCTATTCAATTTCTTGTTTAAATATATCAACTATGTCTGTAAATTTGATTTTCCCCTTAATAAATGAATAAGTACGCTGGGTAACTAAAACCTATACAAAAGTTTACCATCTTTGGCAGTACATTTTTAATTTAATAAATAATCCATTTTTTATCATAAAACATTATTGAAATTGTAAGTAGAATCTTAAGTAGGTGTAAATATATCACTTCATTTGCACTTACTAGAAAATCTGTATTCATTTCTACGTTCAAATGATGAATTGACGCTTAATAATATTCATGGTGAGTTGGGCTAACATAGATGTCAGTGGGTAATCCAGGGGACGGGAGCATATGTAGGAAGAGAATCTCAATGACTTGAGCATCTCAAACACTCTGTGAAAAAGCTAATTGAGAGGTAAAAACAAATTAACTGCTATGGAGAAGGACAATCTCCCCGAGAGAGAGAGCGTGCCTACAGCAGTAAGGTTCAGTGGTTGCATTTAGTCCGGGTAACTGCTGGGACAGTAATCCAGCTCTGGCCTGTGGACTTTCCCTGCTGACTGCCCACCTGGCAATTCTCTGGGCACCTTCAAGGCTGTCAGGACTGTGCAAGGAAAGCTGGTCTCATTACAACCAGCTCTGCATGGGAGCTGATGCCCCAACCAATTGCTCTTCCCTAATTTTGATACAGATGCAGTTTTTCTCTTCAGCGGGTCTAGGAAGATACAATCTTCCTGCACACAGATTTACACCTGGCTGCAGATGTCTGTCAGGAAATAGGCTGAGGTGAATACACTGGCATTTCCGCCACCCACCCCCCCCCCAACAGTTGAAAGATGAAAGAGAGAGAGAAGGAGAGAGGAGGGAAGGGAAGGGAAGGGAAGGGAAGGGAAGGGAAGGGAAGGGAAGGGGAAGAAAGGGAAGGGGAAGGAAAGGGAAAGGAGAATGGAAAGCAGGGTAGGTGAGTGGTTTCAATGCCTACTGCTAATAGTTATCCCATAAAATGTTGGAAGGCCTTCATAGGATCTCAGGTTTCTTGCCTTTAAAAGGAGCAATCCAACACTTGCCTACTATGATAAAATCCACACATAAAAATTGATTACATTCATCACATTTTGACATTTTGATCAACATTTAATGAATGTTCTTTTTTTTTTTTTAAATGTTTATTTATTTGCGAGAGAGGCAGAGACAGGATGCGAGTGGGTTAGGGGCAGAGAGAGGGAGACACAGAATCCAAAGCAGGTTCCAGGCTCTGAGCTGTCAGCACAGAACCCTACGCGGGGCTTGAACTCACGAGCTGTGAGATCGTGACCTGAGCCAAAGTCAGATGCTCAACCAACTGAGCCACCCAGGCACCCTGAATGTTCTTAAAATCTTAACAATAACCTTGAATATTCTAATTTTGCCACTCTAGCCACAATTCCTTTGAAAATGAATGTCATCTTGGCATGTTTTGGTATCTGTACTTAACACATAACCTAAATTTGGTTTTCCATTGTTTATTTTAAATAACGTAGGTGAAATAACACAGCATTCAGGGATTGTAAATACATATAGAAGAAAAGTGGGTTAAACAGAAAGACAAAAATCAAAGGATGTACAGTGGAAATAAGGACATAATACACATGCAGGGATGGGGCTATTAAAAAAAAATCTTGCCACCATTTTATGGATAACCTCAGTTATTTCCTTCTATTCATTTAATTGTTCCATAGATTCCTAAATATTTAAATAAACTTTCTTTTAATACGTATGGTTAGAAAACTTTAAACTTTAAAAAAATGACCACCAAATAGAATGTAAATCTCAAATGGATTCATAGTGCTCTTGTGCCACTGGTAGAGCAAATTCCAAATTCAAATATCTAAATCCAAATTCAGATATCCAAAGCATAGAAAAAGCCAGGAAGGTATCACAGATAACAGTTAGCATCTTTTCTATTATCAGTCAAATTATCCCATTTTCTAAATAGAAACAAGCTGATAAACTAGAATGATGAAATTGTAGCAAAAAGCTAAGAAAGCCCACACATTAGTCTCATTGTCTTCAAAGGGCATCATATTGCTCTAACTGTATGAAAATAACCATGGGAATGGGCCACGAGTGTGTTTCCGGCTCCTCTGCATCTTCCCATAGTACTGAGCACAATGCCTTGCAGACAGAGTATGTATTGGATAATGTGAGGATTTACTGCACTAATCATTTAAAATCATTTTTCTTTCTGTCACCAGTAGAATACAAATTGTTAGATGCTTACCATACTACCCAGAAGATGAACTAGATTCTGGACAACGATATTCTTTTAACAGTAAATCTCTGGAGGTGTCTGGGTGGCTCAGTCGGTTAAGCGGCTGACTCTTGATTTTGGCTCAGGCCATGATCTCATGGATGGTGAGATCGAGCCTCGCTGTTAGCACAGAGCCTACTTAGGATTCTCTCTCTTTCTCTTTCTACCCCTCCCTTGTTCACATGCTCTTCCTCTCTCAAAATAAATAAACTTAAAAAATTTTTTTAAATAAATCTTCAAATGATCCCTTTACCAAAGCTTAAATTTCTTTATAAGAGAACAATATAACCAAACAGTACACAAATAGAAAGGCTAAAATCACAGCCATCAGAATCTTTTTGTTTTGTTTTGGTTTGGTTACTAAAATCCACCATATTTCCCTTGCTCACAACAAGAATGGATTAATGTAAAGTTAATGAAGATTTAAGCTTCAGAACCCTTACTTGCTCCAGCTCATGAGAGTAAGAGAAGTTGCTGGGAGCTACAGAGTGTTATAAGTGGGGAGGAGAAGCCAACAACTCCCTAGCAATTAAGGGGTATTTCTTTTTTTTTTTTTTTTTTTTAATTTTTTTTTTCAACGTTTATTTATTTTTGGGACAGAGAGAGACAGAGCATGAACGGGGGAGGGGCAGAGAGAGAGGGAGACACAGAATCAGAAACAGGCTCCAGGCTCCGAGCCATCAGCCCAGAGCCCGACGCGGGGCTCGAACTCACGGACCGCGAGATCATGACCTGGCTGAAGTCGGACGCTTAACCGACTGCGCCACCCAGGTGCCCCAAGGGGTATTTCTATGTAAGTATTTCTGAGAAGCTGCCTATAAAAGGTCTCAGAAGAAAGATTCTCCAATCCTCCATTAGTTCATTGTGATTTACTTTCTCATTCCAAATAAATATCCGCTTTAAGCCCTCATTTTAAAGAGCTTCCTCTCCTCCACTTTGTATAAGCTCTAGCCCTCACAGAAATTGGATCTGCCTCTACTGGAAGCAAATGGAAGACAACCCACAGAGCATTATTGACCAATTGTGTGTGAAAAGCACTAATTCTACTGTAAAGACTTCCCTGTACCCATCTTCCACTTGTTCTCCCCCATGCTGTCTCCCACCCACTCACACATCCCACACTCTTGCTTATCAATTCTCTGTCACAATCACACAACTTCCTTCTAGTTTTTCCACCCACCATCCCTTAAAGCTTTGTTAATACCATTTCCTATCAACCCTTTCTTTCCTGTTATCCCAGGGAAACACTAACATTTCTGACAGCATCTCCATGGGGACAAAGAAGAGGAGGAGTTGTAAGAAAGAACAAGACTGGAAAAGCAGAAGTCACTGAGCCATGGCTATAGCAGATGTTTTCAAAGTCGCTGGGGGTGGAGGCATTGACAGAGGATATAAGGTAAGTAAAGGTTTGGAATAGTAAGAAGTTGCTCCCAAAACCTGAAGAACTTCATAAATTATGGTGCGCATTGAGTGTGACTACTAAATCTAAAAACAATAAGAAATTTCATCAACCTAAAAGGTGGCATGATGTGAAAGCAAGAGAGTCTACCAGAATACAAAAAAAACGCACACTGTATTATGAGTATATAGGGCAAATGAGTGCAAATGGAAATGATATGCAAAAGTGAGAATGGTCTTATAACACATAATGTGGTTATGGGTGATGTAACTGTTTCTTAAAACTCCCCTTAATGTTGTTATGTCATGTTTTCAATATTCTTTTTTTTTTTAACAAGGAACTTTCCCATACCAGTGATGGGACATCCAGTTTAGTTGTTCTCTGTCCTTTGTCTTTTATGTCCATTTAAACTCGATACTATTATGCCATGTAATTGCAAAAATGGAACTGAGGCAATATGGAACACAGGAAGTGTGTGTCCTTTTGAGAGGTGACCTGCTAGTATTAAGATCTAGCCAAAAGCTGCTATTTGTGAATTATCAGTGAGAGATATGATGAGGATGAGAACCTTAGTGAAGAGGTAAAGACAACCACATACAATATGAAAAAGCACCCCAGGGGATTTTGAATCACACCTGGCCTTTAGACCATCATTGAGAGCCTCTGCTCTAGAAGATGATGACAACTACAATCAATTATTTTGTACACACACAATATTATTTTGTACACACACATGTATGTATATAAACATAGATGTATAATATATTTAAATGTATATATAAACATAGAGATATAATATGTATAAATATAAGTAAATATATATTTATATTCATAATAAATAAATATATTTATAATAAATATAAAATTATTTTATTTAAAATTAAATTTATTTAAATTAAAATTATTTAAATTTATCCTGTTTAAATTTTTACTAAAAATAAGTAAAATAAATATTTATAGTAAATAAATATATTTATATATAACAAATATGTTTATAATGAATAAAATATATATATAAATAAATATACATATAACTATAAATATTAAACAGAGTGATAGTTCATCAAAGAGAGAAAATTAGAAAGATGATCATCCTAATTTATTGTATTAATCAGGTACTTTTCTATGATCAAAATGGATAGAAAAGGGGAATTTTTTGTATTATTTTTTATTATTTTTTACTAGAACTAGACTTTGATTTATAAATAGAAAACATATTTGCTTATGGATATATCATCTAACACTCTGCATAGGTCATGTCATAAGGTGAGATAGTTATTCATAACCAGAAAATATATGGTCTTGGCCACAGTAACTCAGAGGTAACTGGGTTAGAGAATGTGCTCCAAGTAAGGGCAGCTCATCCACACCCCATGGAAAATTAGAGTTCAGCCAGGCAACTGACACGAACTGATTCTGGAATTAACTAAGGATGGTATGCTGTGGGCTTTTGTTCAATAGCTCTTCAGTCGAAATTAGCAAATTCTCCCTAGTTAAGAGGAAGTATGGGAATATGCCTCAATTCTAAGATTTGCAATTCTGAATATTTGGGATATACTTTGCTAATCCATTTTTTTCTCTCCTTTCTGGCTGTTTCAGACATAAGAACTGGCTTAGAAAACTACATATCTCAGTTTCTTTCCCATCAGTCCAAACATCTACTCCCAACAATTTTGAGTTACTACAAGCCATCACTGAATATAAACTTTGGAAGAGATGCACAGTAGCAGACCATTATATAGTGTTTCTACTATACAGACATGATAGCATAAATAACTTCAAGGAGAATAGGTACTAGCAAAATGTATTAAAATAATTAGGAAGTGAAGACTATTACCTTTAAAAAATTTTTTATTGTTTATTCATTTTTGAGAGACAGAGGGAGACAGAGTATGAGCAGGGGAGGGGCAGAGAGAGAGGAAGACACAGAATCCAAAGCAGGCTTCAGGCTCCAAGCTGTTAGCACAGAGCCCAACCTGGGGCTCGAACTCACGGACCATAAAATCATGACCTGAGCCAAAGTTGGATGCTTAACCAACTGGCTCACCCAGGCGCCCCTATTACCTTTCCTTTAGGTGTGACCTATTTAATTGTAAGGTTATGTAATTTTTAAAAATTAAGTTTATTTATTTATTTTTGAGAGAGAAAGAGACAGAGAGAGCAAGTGGGGGAGGGGCAGAGAGAAAGGGAGAGAGAGCATCCCAAGCAGGCTCCACACTGGCAGCACAGAGCCCGATGGGGGGGTTCAAACTCAGAAACTATGAGATCATGACCTGAGCCAAAACCAAGAGTTGGACACTTAACCAACTGAGCCATCCAGGTACCCAGTTTATATAATTTTTAATTATGGCTGTATTTAACAACTGGCTGACAAAATTTCTGAAAGTTTAACAATCAGCAATCTCAGACCAGTAGAAGCAAGATTCAGCTTACCAAACCAATTAAATCAAAACCTCTGGAGATGGGGGCATTGATTTTTTTTAAACATCTCTAAATAATTCTAATATGACAGCCAAGATTGAAAGACCAGTGGTCTGTGCTAAAGCCTGAGGATGCGGCTGATACCCAGGTTTCTTGGAATATGGGGAAAGGAATTTATTCCCTAAGAGAAACTGGATGTTCCCAAGGTGAAAACTGGGGCAAAAGGAGAGAAGCTGAGTAGCTCATGGGAAAAGAATAATAGAGATGGAGAACACCTTAGAGAAGGGAGCGAGAACTCAGATAAGACTAGGTGACCGACCATCTGTTTTGCCTGGGACTGAGAGGTTTCCTGGATGTGAAGGTTTCAGTGCTACAACCAAGAAAGTCATGGACATATGAGAGGTGGCATTGGATTTTTCATTTTAATTAGTTTTTATTAATTTAAATTTAAATAGCTACATGTGGCTCATGGGTACTGTACTGAACATCACAGTGAGTCTAAACCAAACACAAGAAGATGGTTTTGCATATATACATTTCCTCTTCTGTTTGCTAGTACGGAAAGAATTTTAAAGCATATTAAAAGAGAAGTATATGAGAGTAGTAGCTCAGATCCTAAAGTTAAATATTTGCTATCAAGCCCATGTGCTAATGTGAATAACTATCACCAATGTGATAAAAATTATTCAGAAATAGGGGCACCTGGGTGGCTCTGTTGGTTAAGTGTCCTACTCTTGATATTGGCTCAGGTCATGATCTCATGGTTCAAGAAATCGAGCCCTGCATCTGGCTCAGTAAGTGCAGAGCCTGCTTGGGATTCTTTCTCTTCCTCTCCCTCTCCCTATCTCTCTCTCTCTCTCCCTCCCTCCCTCTCAAAATAAATAAATAAACTTTAGAAAAAATTCAGAAATATGGAACAAACCTGTGAGGGGGGAAAAAAACTTTCATTTTTTTCCAGGACATATGATAGTTGCTGATACAAATGAGTGGGAATAAATGTTAAGGCAACCACGCTCCCTCACCTAGTTCCTGTCTTAATCAATAGCAAGTACTTTGCAAAATGCTGGAATAGATCTGTAACCATGTCAGAAGTCTGGAAAAGAAGAATGCTACTGTACTATGGGAATCCTGACCTTGATGTTTTAAGCATAGCTTCCTAAACCTTTAGCTGACTAGTACAGATTATGGAAAATAAATTTTGTTTATTGTGTAATTACGTTTCCCCAAAGGTCAATTTTTTGCGTGGTAATATTCTCATTCCAAATGCAAACATGTAAATGTCATTTGAAAAAGTTATAGATAGAAAATAAAATGCTCATAATTACAATATAAAGTTTATATTTGTTGAATAAAACTGAAATTAAGAAAGAAGAATTATAGAGATAAAGGCTGATCGAAATATAATTACTTTGAATGCTATCACATTCAAATCTAAATATAAACAAAGAAAATGATGAGTCGTAATGGTTCATTACTTAGATGGAAAAGGGCCATCTGTTGAGTAATTCAAATTTTTTCTCTTGAAATGTGGGATATGAAATTATAGAACAATTGACAGACTTAACATGGACACTCGATTATGATAAAGAAAAGTATTTCAATTCCTTAAGCTTTCAGTACCTAATCCACTTTAGTAAAGTATGAATTACTTTTTTTCTCTTCGAAAGATGTAATAACAAAAGGTAGCCTAGGACATTTAGCCATCTTGTCCTGACAAATAACCAATTCACCTTTTTTCCCAGTATATTCTTAAGTATTGATTTTACCAAGTGAACTCAGACATGTGTCACACTTATCCAATACAGATCCTTTTCCTTGGAAATGTAGTTTGAACATCAATCAGTCACCTGGCCTTTCACCTCTAATTCCTATTGCCACTGTCTGTCAATTATTAAAGCCTTGCCTATTTCTCTAAATAAGCTATTTTTTTAACTGAAACACATATTGACTCCTGTTAAAAATATATGTTTCTTGGAAAGGTATTCAATGTTCACATGATTAAATTTCTTCATTAAAATTACTTTCTCAAGTTGGAAAAACTACTTAAGCTTATAAATCCACTTTTCAAAGGCCTCTAGGTATTTTCTTTTAAAACATACTGCCTGAATGGTAATATTAGCACTTGTAAGCCAAACTCCAGTTTGAGAAAGACAATATTAAAAGAAATTCAAGCTGAGTGGCATTGTTAGAAGGGTCTTCAAATGGTGCAGAGTGTTTTCGTCTCTAGCTGAACCCAGCGAGAGTTATAGAATGACACCCACCTTGAGCTGCAGGCCTCCCGGGATAAGAGTGTTTGCTGGAAGGCTTTTAATGTGTTGGTAGACATAAGAGGAGAATTGCTCCTGCTCAGCCTGTAATTGGGGGCCAAGTTTTGAGAGATGACCTCTGTTGCTTTTGATAGCTGTCTGCAATTCATCAATCAGCCTGCTCACCTGAAGGGGTTAAATTACAAGAGTTGTTAGCAAGAAGTAATTGTTGATGTCACACCTATTAGATTTTTGAGTACCTAGTTTGATGGGAGGAAAAATGACTTCAAAACAAGAATTTGAGTATAGATCCACCTTCAAGTAAAGATAACAGAAAAGATATGCATTCTTCCATCGACTAATTTTATTTATGAGAAAATTTATAACCTTTGTACTTCAGGTAGCCATTTACAATCAAGGAATGAAAAATGTCTCTGTATATGAAAAGAAACATGCTTCTGAAAAGTTTGCAAAGGACTTCTAAACTGATTAACAAAATAAAATCTTCCTAAGACTTCAATTATTCCCAACTATGTACCAATGACAATATTTAATTTTATTATATGAACACCATGTTATATAGACTTATGTTTTCTCTAATGGACTGGATTCTTACACAAACACTAGTTGACATATGGTAGTGACCAAAAGAGACTAAAAGCTTAAATTCACTTTATCTATGAATGTTTGAAGTGATTAAATTAGACCCATTTAGAATTATGAATGACTCTGAATAGAGCAGGGTCTATTTGAAATATTGGGTTAAAAATCATGGCTCTTCCCATTTACTGACTGAGAGACAATGAACAGGTAATAAAACCCTCATCTGTAATGAAGAATAATACCAGCCTCACCATATTAGGAATTAAATGAGATTACAGAATGAACAATACAATGTCTAACTTATAGTAGGTGCCTAATGCACATTATATTATTATAGTTCTTCTTTTTTAAAGCTAGGTGTTTTCTGAACATCAAGTTTTGGTTCTTTTTCTTGGTGTATCTTTCCTATCCCTAACCTACTTCACATAATGCAGATAAAAATTTGAAACTATTTGCTGCACTTGTACCCCAATGTTTATAGCAGCACTCTCAACAATAGCCAAATTATGGAAAGAACCTAAATGTCCATCAACTGATGAATGGATAAAGAAATTGTGGTTTATATACACAATGGAGTACTACGTGGCAGTGAGAAAGAATGAAATATGGCCTTTTGTAGCAACATGGATGGAACTGGAGAGTGTGATGCTAAGTGAAATAAGCCATACAGAGAAAGACAGATACCATATGGTTTCACTCTTATGTGGATCCTGAGAAACTTAACAGAAACCCATGGGGGAGGGGAAGGAAAAAAAAAAAGAGGTTAGAGTGGGAGAGAGCCAAAGCATAAGAGACTGTTAAAAACTGAGAACCAACTGAGGGTTGATGGGGGGTGGGAGGGAGGGGAGGGTGGGTGATGGGTATTGAGGAAGACACCTTTTGGGATGAGCACTGGGTGTTGTATGGAAACCAATTTGACAATAAATTTCATATATTAAAAAAAAATAAAACAAAATAAAATAAAATTTCTTAGGAAAAAAAAAAGAAACTATTTGCTGCATAGATTCTCTATCTCACTTCAATGTCCATAGTGAACAAAGGGAAATTGTTCTCCAAGAGGCTCCCTCATCCTCTTTCTCTCTCTTTCAACTGAAAATATTGTATTTGCCCCAGTCTACTCCAACTCTGATGTTATATCCATGATTTCTATCCCTTCTGCAGAGGATTTCTGAGAAGTCAATGAAAACAAGCTTGTACTATCATCCATATAACTTGAATATTAATTTTTCTATTCTATGTAGTTATTTCAAGATCGTATATGGTTTTTTGTAAGTATATATAAACACTTCAGTTACATTTAACTTTTTTCAAGAACTTTAGAAGCATTATGTGCATATGAACAAGCTAATTTAAAAGATTCCCATTTTTCTTTGGTCTTTCATACCTCTCTTATTTGTCCCAATGTCATCAATTATCTACTTCTTTTGAAGAAACCTTCTTTTAAATAAAGAATTTGCAAACTTTTTCTCTAAAAGGGACAGATAATAAATATTTTCAGCTTCATGGGCCATAGTCTCCATCAAAACTATTCGAACCTGCAGTTGTACTTTGACAGTAGCCACAGACAACATGTAAATAAATAGTCATGACTGTATTCCAATAACACTTTTTCTTAAGTTTATTTATTTATTTTGAGGGACAGAGCATGAGCATGGAAGGAGCAGAGAGAGAGTGAGAGAGAGAATCCCAAGCGGGCTCCATACTGTCAGCACAGAGCCAGACACCAGGCTTGAACTCACAAACCTTGAGATCATGACCTGAGCTGAAATCAAGAGTCAGAGGCTAAACCAACTGAGCCATCCAGGCTCCTCTTCAATAACAGTTTATTTAGAAAACTAATCAATGGGCTGGATTTGGCCCTACAGCTGTAGTTTGCCAACCCTTCTTCCAAATTCATATATTTCTTCTCCTACCTTCCCTTTTGTATAAGTAATACCTGGTCCATGCCCTCATCTCCTCATCCTCTCTTCCTACTTGAATTACCAAAACAAGTGAGTTTTGAGTGGTCTACTGAGTGGTCTCTCCACCTCAAATTCATCCTGCCACCTCCACAAAATTAATCTACCTTCAATAGCATATTGAACCTTCCAGTTACTTCCCCAGATTCCTCAGCATGGTATTCAAGATTAAAGATCTATTTTCTGGAGCGAATTTCTCTGCTTTTCCATAGTACTGTTAACTCTATTATAAAGTTGTAACATTTAAAATATAGAGATGATAAATGATCCAATGTTAGTCAGTTTCCAGGCTTCTTTTCATATACTACCCTTCAGAATTATCATCAAAAATGATGGATAATAATATGTATCATACCAAAACTAGAGACCAAAACAGGCCAAATGACTTGCTCTTATAGTTATCTGACAAAATTTAAATCCAAGAACCAAAGCCCTTAAATACAAAGACTCCAGATGCCGTTTCTCCAAAGCACTGATCCTCTCTGAACCTAGCCCTAACCCCAGCTGGGCTCAGATGATTGAAATCATATGAATCAAAATCATATGAATCAAAATTATTTCAAATTATTGAAATCAAATGATTCAAAAAAACATAATTTATGTAGTCTTTAAAGTATACTAAGTATCATTTAATGTATAAGGCTAGTCAGTAATACTGCTCTCTTCAGTTTTATTTACTATATTTTGTACTACAGAAAACCACCAAAAAAGAAGAAGAAGAAGAAGAAGAAGAAGAAGAAGAAGAAGAAGAGGAAAAGAAGGAGGAGGAGGAAGAGGAGGAAGAGGAGGAGGAAGAAGAAGAATTATTATTATTATTTCAGGCTTTGATTTGAGAACATTTTTATACATGACTGGTTTTACTGTCACACTCCATAGCCTTTCACAGATAGGGAATTTCATGTGACATCAGAAATCAACCAACCATACAATTGGTGATGTCATTTGCATCCTAAAGGGCTATTGGTTAGAGCCTTAAAAGTTTCATTTCCTATGAATCCTTTGTTGCTTCAAAAAATGTCTCTATCATTTTTGCTACTTCAATTGTTCCATGATTATCTGTTAATGTATATATAATTATACCAATTATCACCTGTTTTTTTAATAAGTTAAAGCTATGAAATAAGATGTCCTAGCAAAAATTAACATATATTAAACATATGAGAAAACATATCAAGAATCCTGCCACTGACATTTTGATAAAATTTCCATTCAATTTTACAAAAACTTTGTTTCTTTACATATTCATAATGTCTTTAAGATATGCTCAAAGTGCTACATTTTGTTTTCAGTTATTGTGATAACATATTACCCTTAAAGACAACCCTACACATGAAATAACTCATATACCAAAAATTGGATAAGTAATACAATAATCCTGAATTATTTTACATAATATGATTTTTTTTTCAAATCACAGATGTTGCTAGAAGGGGAAAAATGCTCTTTAAAATTCCTCATCATGAATCTTTTTTTCCTGCAAATCCGTTTTTTTTCTCTCTCTCTCTACAAAGGCAATGTGAATAGGGGTAAAAGGAGACAAAACTTGACCTTTTGTGATCCCAGCATTAATGGGTCTGTTCATAATTCAATCTATGTGTGTGTGGGAGCATCCATGTGGAAACATAGAGGCCTGAGAGACATAAAGCCTTTCCCTTTAAACATTATCTGACCCTATCAGTCCCATTCACAAAAGAAGGCTTACGTATGCATATGTTGAAATAATGCACCATCTCATTGTGCAGCAGAAAGCCTACACATTCTACTCTTCATTCTCCGTGGAAATGCAGCACGGAAGTGACACTTGTACAGAATTTGGGAGAGGGACAAATGAGCAGAAGGTAGCAAAAAAAATATGAGTATTCGATGAGGAAAAGACCAAACTTCTGAAAGAATGCAAATGCACACCTGTCTATAAACATACACAGAGGTTTTTGCTTAAAAACGTACATTAGGTACTTTGGTCATGTTTTTATGACACATTCATGTAACTCTTGAATTTATTAAATTCTTGAAATGATGTAGATGATTTAGATTTAGATTTTGGCACAAAATAGTATTCTGCTCCTAATCATTCTAAAACGTATGCATATTGAAGTTGTATGTTCTGAACTATACATTCTGTACATTGTAGTTTGGCTATTAATGAATGAGGTTTTGAGGATCTCCTGGTTTTTCTAATGATGAGTTCAGCTGTTTGCCTGATTGCTATGTGCCCATGAGTCCATTTATGTTAGTAAGGAGGACTCCAGAGAACTTTGCACTAAATTATCACTTGAAATCAGCACAAAGGGCTGCAGCCTCTATGCAAGGAATGTTATCTTGGCATACAATACATGGGGGGGTGGTCTCCAAGCTAGGTTAGTGCTTAAACTTAAGAACAAGAAACTTTCTAATTTATGACATAATTAAGAAGAACCAGAAAGGGGACAGGGAGATGAAAATGGGTATTTTAAATTTCCTAAAATCTCTTCTTGATTTCAGGCCCAAGGACAGTGTTTTCCAGGTTAAAAAGAACCATAACCCAGACTTGATGAACAAAGACTAGAAAAGACATGAGAGCCTATGAGAAAAGTAAGGTATCTCTTGATTTAGAAGGATGGGTTGCAGTGTAGCTACAAGAGAACTTGAGGTGTGCACCATTTCTTACTCATACCGCTTCAAATGCTCCCAACTTTTTAATAGTTTCCAGAACCCTTCTGAAATGGAAATATCTTGGAAGAAGACTTATCTTGTTTCCAGCCAGAGGGCCCTTCTGTGTGCTGCTTTTAAGCCTATTCAAGAGTCTGACATTCCCATCCACTCATAGAGGAAGGAGCCATTAAAACAGAGACATTTAAAAAATTTTTGTTTCCAGAGTAGTTAACATATAGTGTTATATTAGCTACAGGTGTATAATATAGTAATGCTACCATTCCATATATTACTCAGTGCTCATCAGGAGAAGTGTACTCTGATTCCCCTTCACCTAAAATAAAGATATTTCTAATGTCTTTATAAGGCTATGTTGATGGCAACAAGAATAATGTCAGCTACACCTTCTGAGGAAGGTATGAGAATGTGCCTCATAGGCTTCTAACGACAGGAGTATAATGAACCAAGAGTCCCAGATACTGTGCTCTGAAATCCTTCGCCAGGTTGATACCAATGGCTGAGGATACTGAAGCAGGTCTAACTCAGGGAGTCATAGGACTCCTCTGAAGGACAGCTTTAGGTCAAGGATACACCATCAGCTTCACCGCTGTGAAGCTTAGTCATTCCTAAGACTGCACCGCTGTCTAAGATGTTTCCATCTAGTCTGCCCTTCCTCTCTCCTTCACTTGAGTTCAAGCCTGCATTTCAGTCTGATAGGTCTTGCAGCCTTACCCAGAGTTCTCCCCATTTCTCTCAAAGACATTTCTTCTAATACAATACATACACATCTAGTCCTATCTTGGTATTTATTTTTCAGAGAACCTGGAATAACTTTTAAACCAACAATAACAAATTGCATGCATATTTCCAGCAAATCATTTCCAAAAAATTAGTTTAACATGTAACATCGCCTCAAAGTAGTCTTATGATACATACATTATTTCTAGGTTTAACGTGGAAAAATTACATGAAATAAAACAAGGTTTTAAGATAAAACTATAGGCAGCAGAAATGTAAATCTCAGATTTTATGATGTTTAGTTTGGATTTTGAACTATATCTAGAAATAAAATATTTTTGTAAAAAATAAACTGTGGGCAAAATAAATTTTGAAGTAATTCTCCCCCTTCCCAACATTTTCATTTCTCTTCACTACCATGATTTCACACTTCTGAATATGAATTAGGGTCAAAACTTGACAGCACTCACTTTTTCTAACCAAACACTAGAAATTACACATCATAATTAATATAATCACTTTCAAAGTAATAACATAGAAATTATTACCATAGCATATAGGATATATTTAGAGACTATTACAACACACCCACACATATACTCACAAAACACACAAACTATATTCCCTTTCCTGCATATTTGATTTTTTAAGCAAACAGAAGGCATTTGAAGCCATAGCTGATCAAGCAAATATGGGACCAAATAACGTATCGTACATGAAGAACACTGAAGTATATCGGTATTAAGTAAGCATTAAGATGACAATAAAGAAGAAATAGCAAATAAACATGAATACTGTTGGATTTTCCAGAAAAGATCATTTTCATTTCCAGTGTGGCTAACAAGGTGGCATTTGAAATGATATATTTAGCATAATGATAATTTTCCTGGGCCGAAATGATAAATTTCCTGAGCATAATGATAATTTGGAACAAGTTTTCAGTTCCAATGAAATTATAGACTTGCATAAAATATCAAAAAAATAATTACAATACTTAAAAGGCAGAAAATATCTATCTGTTCATTCTTTTAGGTGTTTTATATTTATCTCTAATAATAATTTGTCACTGTGTTACATCACATTATAGATGTAATTTTAATGCTATTAACTAGAGAAATTTATTTGTATTTCTTAAAGTTTACCATATCAAGATACATGATAGATTCAATTTAAATTACTATAAAACATGTAATAAAACTCTCCAACTGGGATAAAACATTTCCAAATGAATAGAGTATAATATTTTAAAATTTGTAACTAAAAAATCTAGTCTTTTAACTTGTTAATATTAAGTAGAATGAGTGAGAACTGTAACTTAAATCTATACAATTGTTATTTGCTACATCTAGAAACTATTCAAGTTGAATATTTCTTATGAAATATTCTCTACTGAGATTACCAATCTATACTTACAGTATAGTCTTTAATAATGGACATATACAAGTCCCAAATATTAATTTGAATCTCTAATTCAAAGACTTGAGTTCTCTGAGGAAAATGTGATGCATTGTACCTGTTCATTTTTTGTAAAATACATAGCTGGACAGATGCAATCACAATGATAAGAAAATATTAAAACCCCAAAGCTTGGATAGATTTCTTTGCCGAAATGTCAAAAGAGAATGACATGAAAATTTAATTTTCATATATTCACATTACCTTATTCTTTAAGTTGATTATGATTTTATTTACTGACAGTGGTACATGGGAATTAGCAAATTCATGATCTCTCCTCAGAAAGAGTAAATGGTTTTACATTCCAGGAAACTACATGAAAATCATTTTCCCCTTTTGTCTAACACCAATTTTGTATTATTATTTCATTTATGGAATATGCTGTCAACTTCACAGCATGAGCTTTGGAGAGAAGGTTTGCTTTAATAGTTCTTCATTATAATATTGCCTACAGAATCTTATGATTAGCTCATTTAAGCTTGACATTTGAAAACTACAGTTTTTCCTTGCTAGGAGATAACATTGTTAGCATTTCTAAAATTCAGAACAATAACTCCATTCCTAGAAACTCAGAAAATAAAAATAATATTTGGTACTTATTCAAAGTTTAATAAAATCTTAACCTTTTCCCTATGTTAGCATGTGTTAGTTATAATTTACAGATTCAACCTGCATGTAATAATTTCCTAATTTAGGAAATTTATGAGAAAGTTGTCAGAAGTATTTTCAAAAAATTACAATATTTATTCTTTCAACCATATAATTATTTTTCAAGCTGCCTAGATCAATAAAATGCTTCCAGTTTTGACCAATTTTTTTCCATTTTGTTGCTATCAGATAACTATAGCTGGTTCACTATCAGAACCAAGTAAAATATGTCTTAATTTTAAAATGAGCACTCATT
Organism: Prionailurus viverrinus; assembly: GCF_022837055.1. Taxonomy (NCBI): domain Eukaryota; kingdom Metazoa; phylum Chordata; class Mammalia; order Carnivora; family Felidae; genus Prionailurus; species Prionailurus viverrinus. The sequence goes on from NC_062570.1 coordinate 85,711,035, forward strand.
ATAGTTTTGCCATACAGCTTAAAAAGTAAGTTACTTACTTCTTCTTGTGCCTTATGGTGTTCCTTCGCTGTTATTGAAAGAATTACTTTTTTGGTAATTTTCTCTTTCTGTTCATCTATAGCCAGGTTCAACTAGGAAAAAATAAATAAATCACATGAAAACAGACACCTACTGACACCTAACTGCAACATTTATTCAAACAACCAATTTAATATAATCATGGAAGGTAATTTCAAACTAATTTGGCCCATACTTATATGAAAATGAACCCCATTTAGATTAAGTTGAAAGTTCATTTTTATATTTAAAACATTTAACACTGAATCTTTCACTTCCATTTTTATTGTTTTTAAGTTTACTAAAATATGATTTGGGAGAGGATCCTTAATTGCAGACATTTGATGAATACTTTTTAAAAGTATTTTATCAAAATGAGCATAGCAATTTTTTTTATTAGGCTGATAGTTTCCTATTACAATTTTCATTGCCAGTAGGGAACAAATTGGCTGCTGTTAGATCAGAATAAAAATTCAGGAACATAAACCAAAAGCAAACATCAATTCAAACACTCTAGAACAGTTCAAAATGACTTATAGTATTTCATGACAAAAAATAGTGTATCTTAAATACCTGAACAGTTACATACAACCTGATCCACTTACAAAGGCAGATAAAGGTCTACTATTGCTGCTAACCCATATGTTATGAAAAGGTGAATATGTCCATTCTGTTTTTCTTTATAAATAATCCCCATTGAAACAGAAGCTATTTTCAATGAAAGGAAAAAGCTGAACTAACACAATAATATTCACTCAGCAAACTGGTATTAATAGAAAGAAAGAAACAGCCTAATACAAAAACTTGTGAATTGGAATATTTAACAACTCTCAAGAAAGGGACTTGCCATGTTGTATCTCTTTGTTGAGGACTAAGAATGAATAATGGCCATGCTTTTGTTTTGTTTTGCTTGTTTTGTTAATGTTGCTTTAATTCATGTTTCTCAGTTGTATACTTGGAAAATAATGTTTGAGTTAACATGAATCTTTAATCCATACCTTGCTTCAAAACCCATATACTTGAGATAAAACAGGGGTGGGAATCAATAATACAGTTTCCTCAATCTAGTTATGGATATATGCTACAAGAATAGTATCAAAACCGTGAACTCTTCATCCAATGACAGGTAATATAGCTCAGTATATCCTAGATTCTGTCCTGGTAGAGGGGAAAAGCCCAGGAATCCTTAGGTGATTTTGATGATCACCCTAGACAAGGAGTTGACAAACATGTCTGTAAAGGGCCAGAGACTAAATACTTTAGGCTTGGGCAGTAGGGCATACAGTCTCTGTTGCAATTGCTCAACTCTGCCTTTGTAGCATGAAATAGACAACACATAAGGGAATGAATGTAGCTATGCCTCAGTAAAACTTAAAAAACAGACAAAAAGAGGCAGGCTGAATTTGCTCAGCAGGCAAAATTTGCTGATCCCTGTCCTAGATTGAGAACCGCTAAAAACAAGTTTGTTACAAAATAATCATCATGTAATATACAACATGATGACTACAGTTAACGATGCTGAATGGTATATCTGAAAGTTGTTAAAAGAGTAGATCCTAAGAGTTCTCATCACAAGGAAAAAACACGGTGTTTTTCGTGTGTGTGTGTGTGTGTGTGTGTGTGTGTGCCTAATAGGATGATGGATGTTAACTAAACTTCTTGTGGTAATCATTTCACAATATATAAGAAAGTCAAGTCATTATGCTGTATACCTTAAACTTATACAGTGCTCTAAGTCAATTACATCTCAATTAAACTGGAAAAAAAATCATTATGTGAAATTATTCTTAGGATCACTTTCTCCAAAGAATATTTTTTCCTGTACTGAAGTAATATAAAAACATAATATTAAAAAAGTCAAATATCTACCTCATGGAAGCCTGTGTGTAAGTGGTGGCACAATATAGTTGTGTCAAGTCTCCATGGCTATTTCTTAATGGGGGGATTCTCATCTCAGGGAGAGATGGGTGAAGAAGAAGGACTAGGAAATATTCACCAAGCTCATCCATTTCTTACAAATTTAATTTCCAAATGCACAAACATTGAGAGCAGATCTTTTTTTGCAGGAAAGCAAAACACAACAAAAACAGAGCTACTAAACTCTTTGGTGCCCCAGCAGTAAGTCAGATTTTAATGAGGTTTCCCAGAGGCATGACATTTAGAACTGCTTCCACATAACTCTTTAAAAGGTGGGAATTTTTTTTACCTTCGAAAGCACCACAGTTGCAAAAATCACCTCCATTCTAATGTTCAACTTCTGAAGAAGCACTATACCAATCTACATAAGCTGAGGACTAAACCTATCAACATTATTGGAAAACATCATATGCATACCAAATAGAGAATCCAGTAAGATATTGAGAAATGAATAGTTAACAAAATATAAAGATACACACATGGGCCTTTTCTGGAAACAGACCAGCCATTCCAAAAGAGATTTTAATACAATCATCTAGAGAAAATTATTGAAAGTAAAAAGTCAAATTCAGAGAGTGGATTTTCCCCATAAGGTATAAGTAATATGCAGTGCTGGGGTGCCTGGATGGCTCAGTTCAGTCATCTGGCTCCTGATTTTGGCTCAGGTCATGATCTCATGGTTCATGAGTTCGAGCCCCACATCAGGCTCTGTGCTGACTGTGAGGAGCCTTTTTGGAATTTCTCTCCCTCTCTCTGCCCCTCCCCTGCTCATGCTGTCTCTCTCTTTCTCTCAAAATAAATAAATAGAAACTTAAAAAAATTTTTTTAAATAATATGCAGTGCTAATAGCATCTTTTCTTCAAGACCCATGTCATGACAACAATCACAGGATTTTTCTCTCCTGTCACTTTAGAGGAGAAGATCTTGTTTCTTCATTATGACAAAATCGCATGCTTTTGATTTACTGTTCTCATCTAAAATGTATGAAATAATTTTTGTCAATGGGTTATATATTTCTGAGGCTAATTTTTCATATGTAAAGAGGGTAGAAACTTCAAATTAAAAATAAAAAAAAGGATATTGTCCTAAGTGAAATAAGTCAGAGAAAGACAAATACCATATGATCTTATTTATATGTTTAATATTAACCCCCCTCCAAAAAAATATTGAGCTCATAGATAGAACAGATTGCTGATTGCCAGGGGAAGGTGTGGAAGGTGGGTGAAACAAGTAAAGAGGGTCAAATGGTACACATTTCCAGCTCTAAAATAAATAAGTCATGGGGATGTAATGTATAGCATGAGAACTATAGTTAATAATACTATATTGCATATTTGACAATTGCTTAGAGAGTAAATCTTAAAAATTCTCATTATACACACACAAAAAATTATAACATTATATGGTGACAGATGTTAACTAAACTTATTGTGGTAATTTTGCAATATATACAAATATCAAATCATTTTGTTGTACACCTGAAACTAATATAATGTTATATGTCAATTATACCTCAATAAAAAAAATAAACAGAATGATGGCTAAAATTTGTATGTAACTATGAAAAACCAAGTCTCTACCAAATAAGGCAGTGAGAAACACTTTGTTCTGACTATATCTTACCCTTTTTAAATGTAAGAAAACATCCTTAAGTATTCATTGTGTACATCAAAATCTAAAGCTAAATAGGAAGGTTTAATTTACCATTTTTGTCAGGTGTTGTTGCTAAGATTTTAAAAATATGTAACAAATATTAGCTGTCCAAAATTAGGTTAAAGTTGGTCTCATTAATATTAATGGTAACCATACTAGAACAATCAAGAGACTAGTGAAAGACAGTAGCAGAAATGGAAAAAAAAAAACAAGAAACATAATGTCTCTGTCAAATAAAACTGAACAGAAAATGCTTCAAAAAAAATCCTCTGGTTAGAGAAACAAGATTAAAAAGAAGTAAGTTTACTTTAGCCTGTTCAGGAATTAAGAAAAAAGTCCACAGAACTATACCTGAAGCAACAGGTTTCAATGAAATGATTCCCAATGACTTTTACCTTTCTGACTATATTTTATATCAAACTATTAATGCTAAGGTAGCAGGCATTATATTTTCTCTAAAGCCCTAAAGGGTCATAATTTGGTAATATATAGTTCTATATAACATATATAGCCTGTTGTGACTATAATAAAGTGCTCTTAATTTGAGGAATTCTTCAAACATTTGCTGGTTCAGGAAGCTCAACTATGGGCATCCTAGAGAGGACAACAGATTCAAGACCTCCTTCTGGAGAAATACAGACAAAGCAGCAGTGATCTTTTGTGTGTGTCATTAACAGTACACGGCTTTTCTTGTTTTTTTTTTTTAACTTCTCCCCCAAATATTTTAAAGATGTACTTTATAAAAACCATAAAGATTAAAAAGTTTTAACTGTGTAAAAGTTTTAACATGACAGTAAGATCAAATAAAATATATTTTATAGTAGAAAATAACTTTAAATAAACTCTGGAGTCCAATTTTTAATACCTTTTAAAAAGGTACAGTAATCAAACAAGCTGGTATGATCTACTTAACTACATATTCACATTCTAGATAGGTGCTAACCAAAGAGCCCAACCATACTCTCAAGCGCTCTGAACTACAGTTCTGCACGTACTTTTCTCTGTATTCAGAACAGCTAGTGATTCAATTGTGAAGTAGATGATATGCGTTGTGTATAATGTCCTTAATAAATCAATGTAACACAACACGAAAACGGAATCTATCTTTCTATCAAAAATCTAACTTTTGGCTGGTAAATTGATTTAATAATAAATTATTTGATCCATATTTTACATGTAGATCAATATAGGAAATACAGTTTAGCATAAACAACAGGACAATCAGCGTTCATATATATTGACAAGTTTCCCAATGGTCTGTTAATATACAAAAGACTGGGACAAATTACTTATTTATATATACAAAACATGGTTATAAAGGCCAGCTGCAGGTATTTTTTTGGAAAGTGCATTTTAATAAGGTCCTATTCATTTAAGGAACAAATGGGGAAGAAGTAGTTTGCACTACAGAGTTTAGCGCAAGAGCTTTCTCTTTTTCTAACCACGAAATCAATCATTTGTCCAGACTGTGGGAGTCAGAGTTAGTTACTGAAAAGAGCTCCGTATATAAACAAGTCAATAACTCATTGTGTGTTATTGTCGAGCTGAAGAAGTCGGCTTTCAAAAAGCTGCCCCTGCTTCTCTCAGAATGAATGTCACTGTATTCAGAGACTGGGAGAGAGTCCTTTGTTTCCAGCCATTGCTGGCTGCCATTTATGTATGGGAACAGGAGGGTGGCTGCTAGGAGTGTGGGGGAAGCCACTATTTGGTATCATGGATGTCCAGGAAAAACTGAATTTTGTCAACCTAAATCATTTGTATCTGAAAATGCCTTAATGGAATTGATACAGAGTGTCCATACACACAAAAATATTTGCTAAAGAAGCAAAATGATAATGAGTCTATGCCATTTTAAAGTGAATCAGGCTGATGTTTTTGGTTTCCTACCTGTCAACAAAGATGAAGCCAAAATATAGGCAATGGTTTGAAAAGTTTAAAGTACAAAATTGAACTGGTGAACAAGTCAACATGTCAAATGAACACTATCTGTTTGGGCCATTAATATTCAGGGTTATTCTTAGAACTCTCAAAGTGTGTGTGTGTGTGTGTGTGTGTGTGTGCGCGCGCGCGTGCATGTGGGTGAACTTCTCTAAGGCATGATTTTATATGTTCAACACTTGTGATAAGTTAAGGAAATTTGAACTATTTTTTTTACTTAAAAATTGAATACCTTTTAGAATTGAACTGAATGTAAAATTCATAAGATATAAATATTATCATAGTCTTATTTATTTCATCTTAGTATTTATTAAAAACCAACTAATTTATTTAAAATCAAACTAGGAACTGTGAAGAAGCAGCAGACCAGGATTCAAGATTTGCAATTAGATTGAGCAAACAAAAAATACATGTAGATCTGTTTAATAAATGGTCTTCATTTGGGGCCAGAGGAGATGGTCTCTGAAATCTTTAAACAAAAGCTTAGCTCTTAATTAGCTAAAGTTGGAAATGTAGGTAAAGGAAGTGCTGGGAGTCTATGGCTGAATGCAACTGATCTCATTTCACCTCACAATTTAGAAAGCCACAGCATTAAATAATATAATATGCTTTCACATGCAACAACTGTGCTAGACATTTGCCACATACAACTTGGTTAATAGCAAAGTGAGATACAATTGAGGAGACAATGAAAACAATAGGTAGTGAGAAATGATGTATGCATGATGTGGATCATAATTAATTGTCAAATGGAGGTATAAACAACCCAATCTACAAGTACAAAGGTCAAAAATATTATTTAAGGTGGAGATGGAAAGGCAGAAACAATGGGTGGTATCTAGCTAGGAAAATAAGTAATAATATAGGACAATGTTATTAGTAAATATTAATTAATGTTGCTAATTAGTAATTAGTTACATGATAAAATTTGTTCTAAATACAGTTAGTGAAGTGACTTGACATGGCCTCAGGAGGGAGAGGAGAGAATACAAGCTGAGTCTTGAAGGAAGACAGAGAAGGGCAAAGCTGATCCAAGCGAGTCAGCCTAAGGCAATGGTCTGACTGGAAGGAAGCTTTCATACTGGGGAACAAGAACAAAGATGGCTGGTGGGATCCCATACATAATCTATTTCTAAACTGAATTATAAAGTGGAATATATATGTAAAATGCTAGTGTCGTGATGATGGTATAGTGACAACTTTATATCATTCAGTTCTTAGCTTTGCCTTGGTTCAGCCTCATCTTCTCAAGCTGTATATACTCTTACCTCAGTTCCAGTCTTAGACATCCCTTAACTAAATCCTGACCTGGCCTCCACTTCCAGCCAGGTTGTCTCACTTAAGTCCCTTCTGTAAAGAAATTCAAGAGTGCCACTTCCAGACTTGGGGAAGAAGCAGAACCCTTAGTTCAAAACTGGCTGTGAATTCAGGCTCTGCCACAGGTTAGTTCTGAGACACAGGGCAAGAGTTTGGTTTATACAGCCCAGGCCTTCTACAGCCAGGGATTCCTCTCCTGTCCTTGCTAATTCTCTGGAAAAAAAAAAAAGCTGCTTTTACCATAGCCTGTATCTTCTTGAGGACAGTTTGTTTTAAGGGAGCACTTACAAAAGAAATCTTTGTATATTTAAAAACCAGAAAACAAAAACATCACCACCATTTTAAAACAGTAACACTTTAAAATGTTTTTTAAACATTTTGTCTAAAAGGATGCAAAAGACAATTCTATTCTATATAATACTTTACCTACAATTTATTTAACATTTAATTAAAGAGACAAACTGTTTTGGGATGCTCGGGTGGCTCAGTTGGTGAAGCATCTGTCTTATGCTCAGGTCATGATCTCACGGTTTGTGAGTTTAAACCACCACCACCCTCAGGCTCTGAGTTGTCAGTTCAGAGCCTTGAGCCTGCTTTGGATTCTGAGTCTCCCTCTCTCTCTTTCCTTCCCCCAGCTCATGCTCTGTCTCTCTCTCCTTCAAAAACAAATAACCATTTAAAATTTTTTTTAAAAATAAACTGTTTTAAAAATCTCTTTTCTTTTCTGTTTTTTTTTTTAAATTAGTTATAAGCAAATTTTAGCCCTTTCACTTTCCATGGGAAAAGTGGCACTGAGTTAGCCTTGACTCACATGCCAGATTATAAACTTTCTGCCCAGACATCTGTCACAACTGGGAATGCCACATGACCTAAAGTGAACTCAGCTCATCCTCTCAAACTGTCTCTACTCCATTTCTTCTACTACTGCATGCAATTTTGGAGGGACCATGCTATCCAAGCCAAGGGGTGGGTCCATGACCTCTTCCTACACCAATCAGCTTCTTTCTTCAAGAGATACAGTGTTAAGAAGGGAACCACAGAGAGACATCAACAGTTGGAGAGAATCTGGCCCATTAACAGCACCTTAAAGAGACATTCTTAGATCTGGATCTCTGGAGCTATTCTGGTTTTTTCTACAGCCCCTTTCTTTGGTCTTTCTTTAAATTTCATTTACAACCACCTACCATCCCATTAAATTATTTTTGCCTAAGCTATCCCGAGACAGATCCCACTGATTGAAACCCACAAACCCTGGGGCGCCTGGGTGGCTGGCTCAGTCGGTTAAACATCCGACTTCAGCTCAGGTCGCGGTCCGTGAGTTCGAGCCCCGCGTCCGGCTCTGGGCTGATGGCTCAGAGCCTAGAGCCTGCTTCCGATTCTGTTTCTCCCTCTCTCTCTGCCCCTCCCCCGTTCGTGCTCTGTCTCTCTCTGTCTCAAAAATAAATAAAACATTTTAAAAAACCCCCAAAACCCTATCAGATATATTATGTATGTCCTCATCATAAATGCCCCATTACTTTAGGAGATCTGATGGAGTCTGTTTCTTGCAATTCAAGGTATTCAATTCAAATGTCTTAATAATATGCCAAGTTTAAAGTCCTTCGGGTATTATAAGGGCACCTGGGGTGGCTCAGTCCGTTAAGCATCTGATTCTTGGTTTTGGCTCAGGTCATGATCTCGCAGTTGGCAGGACTAAGTCCCGTGTGGGACTCTGAGATGACCATTCTGGGGCCTGTTTAGGACTCCATCTCCCCAGTCTCTCTGCCCTTCCTCTGCTTGTGTGTGTGTGTGTGTGTGTGTGTGTGTGTGTGTGTGTGTGCACGCGCTCTCTCTCATTCTCCCTCTCTCTCTCAAAACAAATAAACTTTAAAAAAATACAGTCCTTACCGTATTATAATGGGTAATGTAACAGGGGTAATGGTTTAAAAATTATCAACACATGCTTTTTTTTTTTTCTTTCCAAGTACAAAACTGCCCCAACTACCCTAGATGTTCCTAGGATTTGTCACAATAATATCAGTTCTGACATGTATGACAAAGTTGTGCAACGAAACAATATCCTTGAAAACCAGACCATTGCCTTTAGAGATGATCTGCCTCTCAAGAAAACCCTTCACTCCTCTCAGCATATAAAAAGCTAAACTTAGAAGACTCAGCCCATAAATGTCCCTTATAAATTAAGAATAATGACTGACTGCTGTTAAACGTTTGCTAGAATTAAGAATAAGGAAGATACAATGTAGAAAAAAAATTGGAGCATGCCATTTCCTTCTGTCCTAGAGAAAATGTAGGAAGAAGTCTCAGAAAGAGAAGCAAGTATAAAATAGCCAGAAAAGTTAAGTATTAAGTCCCCCTTCTATAGGGTGTGACTTGGAGAGGAAGAAAAGTATCAGATCAATGGAAACAATTCTGGGACCAAAGGGTCTTCTGCTTCCTTCCCCTCAATATGGACACAGGGAGGGAGCTGTCCTATAGCACTAGGACATAGTCACATCGACAAGATGACATGGTATAGGCTGCCAGAGGGAGACCTGAGGTTTAGCTTACCTGAACAACCCTTGGTTCCTATGTGTCTTAGGACTTGGAAGTGGCTACTTGGAAGTAATCTGAGAAGTTTGCTATAGACTATGGGCATAGTGAAGGAAATATGGCTCTATAGTGAGAGTAGCACCACAGACCACTCAAGCCAAGGCCAATTAGGTGTCAGTCAGACCTTGGGGTGGGGTTCTCTAATACCAGAGGAAGTCAAGTTTAGGGTGGATCATCTACAAAGCACCACCCTAAAAAAGAGCCTGAGCCTAAAGAATAGGCCTATAAGTTCACATGTTGCAGACCAGAAGAGCATCCAGCAACTAACTGAACAAGGGATATCCTTCCACTGGCAAGCAGCTGCCATGATAATGTATATACATTCCAATGGTCCAGCTAGAAGCCAGGGGTCCCTTTCCTCAATGCCTTGAGGATATGAAAGTCACACAATCCCTTGGTCCATATACCTGAAGGAAAGAGTCTATCTGAGAGAAAGAATGACCTAAAAAAAACTATTTAAATGATCAAATCAGACTAAGCCTTAAACTCAATCAAACATTCAGTTATTCCCACCCCCCCCCCCAATGATCCAATGGGCAAGAGCTCAGGAAGAAAGTATCAATGTCAGAAAATAACTGAAAGTCAGGTAGTCATTTTGCACACAAATTGTGTACACACATATGAGAGAGTCTGTTGTTAGACTGAGCCAAGGAACAAAAGCGAAAACAGGATTTATAAGACACAGGAGAGAAATAAAACAGTCAGACTGTACATTTGGGGAGGAAATTGATAAACTGGCACCAACCAATTGGGTAGGCCAATCAAGGGTAGCAAAGGAACCATTTTAGTTGTTTATGAATTCTCCAAATAAACTTGAGAGTTCAGTTGACAAGAAAGTGTTGCAGCCCACTTCTGTATTGTGTCTGCTTACCCTGTCACTTCAGTTACTCTAGTCCTGCACTGTTTCCAACACTAGAACATTTCATTTCTTTACACCAAGCAATAAACCCCATTTTCTGTCACTCACTAAAGTGACTATCTGAATCAGAAAATTCTTTGCAAACTGTAGTTAGGATTCTGAGGCCCAAAGAGGATAAGCCAGATAGGCCACTATCCTTACAGAAAACTGTCTGCATATGGATTAGACTCAGTGTGATGCACTTTACATCTCCAAGAAGCATATTTCCAATCATTATTGCCTGCAGTGGTGGAGAAAATCTATCTTCATCAATCCTTTGCGGCTCAGCTTTGGTCCATCTTTGTCTATGAAGTCCATTCTGGTTTCGTCCTCTCTCTCTATGCATATATGAGCTAAAATATACTACCATATACTACAGATCGTGCTACCCCCCTTTATTTCACTCTTTTATCTATTATATTTACTAAATTCCAATGTTGATATAATCAATGCACTATATTGGTTCTGTGATATGAATATCAATGAGATGCCTCTGTACCTTCAGAGGGAAGTAAGAATTGCAGTTCAGCAGTCCCTAATAGTTTTCCTGGTGTCTGTCTGTCCCCGTGGCAAGGATAAAATGTTTTCATATCTTCAGTACATTCAACTATAATGGGCAGACAGCAGACATTCAATAAATACCTATGATGGATTTAGTGATGAGTAAGAATCCTCAGATTCAGAATGCTTTTATTTTTCATTAGACAACTATTTCCTAAGCGATTTGTTCAGTGTTATGAAAAAGGGATTTTCCGGTCAAGTAATTTTCTTAAACACTAGGTTTAATCAAGATAAGTGTGTTTCTTTATAGAATGGTACCTAAGAGCCTTTAAGATGCTAATAGATGTTATTGATAACCATAAGAGCACCTCAGGGGCATCCAGCCAAATATACTTCTGGAAATGTGACAAGAGACCAACACTTCTCAAACTGGTCTTGAGAGTTGAGGATGGACCTCTAAGAGTTTACAATAGACAGTACCCAGATAGAGGGAGCATAACTCTCTCAATCACCAACATAGCTCAACCCTACTTGCTGTGCTTCTCCCAAATTAATCTACAATTCTCCAATGTAATTTCTTTGTACCTTGAAAAAGATATTCTGTAATACATCTAAAAAAGTAATGACCAAGACATTTCTGGGGAAAAAAGAAGAAACACTAAGACTAATATTAAAATGTATATTAAAATCATTACAGTACTATATCACACTGTGTAGCTTAAGACAGAACTAAAAAAACAGATCAAAACAGACACAATGTGTATACTTAGGGCTTTATTACACATTAAATGCAATGTAAGTCCACTGTCTCTTAGCCACAACTCCAAAATCCAACATTCTCTGAAAACTGGATTGTTTTCGGAACTCATCAGGCAGCAAAAGCAGCAAAGACTGATTTATAAACTATACTTCTCCCACTTAATGTGAATGTTTCGCTGTGAAAATATTAAAGTGATTCATTCATTCCATGGAACTGTTTCATACCTCACTGAGGTTATGACATAACATATGGTCAATGTACTACATTACTTTTCTAAAATCCAAAATATATCTGGCCCCAGGGTAATCAGATAAAGGATTGTGGTCTGAATTTCAAATCAACAAGGAAAGGGTGGATTGTTAAATAGGCAGCACTGGCATGGACAGCTGACTAAAACTTCAGAAAATACGTCAAATCCACTGTTTACACGCTTTTGGTGACTTCAAAATTTAAATTTAATAAGAGTACTAGAAGATAATACAGCTGATTTGTAAAGTCTGAAAGGAAAATATCTCTCCAAGTCTAATATGGGTAAATTTAATTAAATCAAAGTCCTGAACTTATGTACCTCGAAAAGTAGATTTAATAAAATTGAAAAGCAACAATACACTGAGAAAATATTTGCAATGTGACAATAAGTCAATATCCCTAATAAAAGCACTTTGAGGTACACTAAAAATTATTTACTGTTGCTTTTTTTACTTAGTGATCTTACAAGTTTATATATGATGCTATGTTCACCACAAGCACAGCTACCATCTGTCCCATTATATCACTATTACAGTATTGACTGTATTCTTTATGCTCTGCTTTTTATTCCCATGACTTACTCATTCCACAACTGGAGGCTTGTATCTCCCGTCAGCTTCATCCATCTTGCCCACACCCTGACCCCTCTCCCCTCTGGCAACCATCAGTTTGTTCGCTGCATTTATAGTTCTAATTCTGCTTTTAGTTTGTTTACTCATTTTTTAGATTCCATTCATGAGTGGAATCATATTGCATTTGTCTTTCTCAGTCTGACCGTAATTCACTTAGCATAATACCCTCTAGGTCCATCCATGTCAGGTAGATTAAAAAAATTATTAAGGAAAAGATAAACACCAAAGATACTAGGAGCAAAGAAAATGAACACACAATTTATAAAAGAAAAAACATACAAATGGCAAAAGAATAAATGCATTAAAAAGTTCAATATTGCAACTAATAAAATACTTGAAACTAAAACAATGATCAAAAAGATTTCTAATGATAAGGATTAGTGAATTTAAGGATTAATGAATACAGGGAAAATGATACTTTCATGTATTGCTGGTGAAAACACAAATGCTACAGCATTTAGAGGAAAATTTGGCAACGTATATCAAATCTTTAAAATGTGCACAAGCAGGGGCGCCTGGGTGGCTCAGTCGGTTAAGCGTCCGACTTCAGCTCAGGTCACGATCTCGCAGTCCGCGAGTTCGAGCCCCGCGTCGGGCTCTGGGCTGATGGCTCAGAGCCTGGAACCTGCTTCCGATTCTGTGTCTCCCTCTCTCTCTGCCCCTCCCCCGTTCATGCTCTCTCTGTCTCGAAAATAAATAAACATTTAAAAAATAAAATAAAAATAAAAAATAAAATGTGCACAAGCTTTGATCCAAAATTTCCAATTCTAGAAATTTTTCAATAGGAAATAATTATGGACATACACCCAAAAATTGACTGAAACAATGATAAAACGATGCTTGCAACAGTAAAGAGAACATATAATATGTAAATGTTCAAAATTAAGGGGATTAGTAAAAAAAAACAACCTATAAACTAGAATATAATCATCCATTTATGATGGATGGAGGGGCGCCTGGGTGGCTCAGTTGGTTAAGCGTCCAACTTAGGCTCAGGTCATGATCTCACAGTTCATGGGTTCCAGCCCCGTGTTGGGCTCTGTGCTGGCAGATCGCGAGCCTGGATCCTGCTTCGGATTCTGTGTCTGTCTCTTTCCCTGCCCCTCTCCTGCTCATGCTCATGCTCTGTCTGTCTCTCTCAAAAATAAACAAACATTTAAAAAATGTTTAAATAAAATAATGCTAAGGAATAATTTATAATGGAAAGTGGTAACAATGTATTAACTGCAAAATAGCAAGTCTCAAAAAGTAAGTAAGATTTTAAATATATATATCGGTTGAAAATAGCTACTCAGAATAGTGAGATTATGGTTGGTATAAGACTCTTTTTTCCTATTTACATCAGCTTATTTCTATACACTAAATTTTCTGTATTATTAATACATACACTTGCATGAATCTTGTAATAAAAAGCAGGCTCTAATATTGCTTCTTTGATACTGACCAATATATCTGATTTACTACTTATTTTAAAAACCTGCTCTCCTTCCACATTTGCCCCAACTTAATTTCCATTTTTCTCATTTTGTCTAAAACTTTAAGGGGCACCGGGATGGCTCAGTCAAGTGCCTGACATCAGGTCATGATCTCACAATTTGTGAGTTTGAGCCCCGAAGAGCCTGGAGCTTGCTTCACATTCTGTGTCTCCCTCTCTTTCTTTCTGTCCCCCTTCTGCTCACTCTCTGTGTCTGTGTCAAAAATAAATAAGCAATAAAAAATTTTAAAAAATATTCATTAAAAAAATAAATACATCTTACAAAATTTTTAATGTTTTATTTTTTGAGAGAGAGAGACAGAATGCAAGCAGGGGAGGGGCAGAAAGAGAGGGAGACACAGAATCCGAAGCAGACTCCAGGCTCTGAACTGTCAGCAGATACCAGGCTGGAACCCACAAATGTGAGATTGTGACCTGAGCCAAAGTTGGACACTCAACTGACTGAGCCACCCAGGTGCCCCATATCTCAATCTTAATAGATAAAATATAATTCAAAGGAAAACAATAATTTACAAAAAGAGACAAAACAGAAGATCAAATAATATTAGCTTCTTTGCTTTTAAAATTGCCAACAGCCTACTAAACTGTTTTGAGAGAATGGGTGGTACAAATGGATAGGGCAATGGAAGGTTTATGAATTCTTATTTAATAACTGCATTAAATTATATTTACTGCTTCTTTGGGGCGCCTGGGTGGCGCAGTCGGTTAAGCGTCCGACTTCAGCCAGGTCATGATCTCGTGGTCCGGGAGTTCAAGCCCCGCGTCAGGCTCTGGGCTGATGGCTCAGAGCCTGGAGCCTGTTTCCGATTCTGTGTCTCCCTCTCTCTCTGCCCCTCCCCCGTTCATGCTCTGTCTCTCTCTGTCCCAAAAATAAATAAACGTTGAAAAAAAAAAAAAAGGATTCTTAAAAGTGAACTGAGATGAAAGCAAAGACAGGGTAAGAGATAAGAGTGGGCCTCTCATTGTCTACTCTGTCACACTGTTCTGGGCACTGCAGACACATTGTAGCATTTAATCCTCAAAAGCACTTCAGGAAGTTATGTAAATGATGCCGAAAGAGGTTAAGTAACTTGCTCTTGAACACAAAGCAAAGAAAATTGAAGAACTATGATTCAAATCCAGGCATGTCTGCCCCCTGTGCCCATGGTTTTTAATTATGTCTTGGGTACATCAGAAAATATGATTAATAAATGAAGGAAACAGCTAGATCGTAACAGACAAATTGGCACATTTTTCCTCCATATTAAAGCATATGATTATGAAAGCACAAGGTTAAAAAATCAGAATTCTATTAACATGAACTGATTTTTTATAACATTAATAAGAAAATAAATTACATTTGGAGACTTTAGGAGAATTTATTTTCGAGGTTTGCACAAAAAAAGAAACTGGTTTAAAATCTATCAAATGTCAGAAATCATTAGTGAAACATATTGAAGTCACTTGTGTAATTCCTAACTTTCACTTCATCTCTAGAATTATCAAAATTAATACCCAATGTTATTTTTCCAATCTTAAAATATCAATTTGTGCATTCTAACACAATTGATATAATAATTAATGAATAGTATTAACAGTTTTAGATTTTATAGGTTAGATCTCTTCCTATGTACACATATAGAAATATAAGTACATAATAAATTATATATGGATTTTATGTCTATAGAAATGGTATCACTGCCATATTATTTGGCAGCTTGCTTTTTGTTGCATGGCAATGCCTTCAAATGTTCTACAAAAAACATCTTAAGGCGATCTATAACTACCTAGTACTTACAGGTATTAAAATTTCACCCAACTTGGGACACCTCGGTGGCTCAGTCAGTTAAGCACCCGACTTCGGCTCAGGTCACGATCTCACAGCTCGTGAGTCTGAGCTCCTCGTCAGGCTCAGTGCTGACAGCTCAGAACCTGTAGCCTGCTTCGGATTCTGTGTCTCCCTCTCTCTCTGCCCCTCCCCCACTCATGTTCTTTCTCTCTCTCACAAATAAATAAACATAAAAAAATTTTCATCCAACCTTTTCAAAATTTTTCAAACAAGAAGTTTGGGTTAGAGTAAGGAGCACAGTGTCTTTTTATTTGCATACTTCCTTAGCCCTTTTGCTCCTGGGAACACATCACTTTTGCTGCCATTTCATTGAAGAGAACTTAGTCACATGGCCACCTCCAACTGCAAGTCAAGCTGAGAGATAAAGAGTAGCTGTGTTTCAAAAAAAGTGGACAACGATTCTGCTGGAAGGTGAGATGTCTTCCCCATACTTGCTCTATGTGTCACACAGGTGACTGTGTGATCTACTGTCCAAACCAGGACATGCTTGAGAGTGAAATAATTAGGCTGAGATAACAAATGACCTTTAGGACTGTTTCAGGAAAATTCTCTTCCTCTATTTCTCTGCTTGATAAAGTCTTCTCTAACCCCTCTTCAGGTTGCCTTTCCTGAGGCAGTTGGTCATCCATTTTGTGTTGCTGGAGGAGTCTATTCACAACACTAGCACATCAGCTCACACATTTGTTTTGGTTACTGTCTTTCCACTACACCAGGAAATGGGCCAAGACTCTCCACTCTTTAGCCTAAGTCATCCTTGAGGTTATTGATCCTTTTCCCATTCCATTTGGTTCTAGTTAAGAGATAAAAATCACGGCAAACTCTGCCACTAGGGAGTGGGACAATTGGCTCAGTCCTGACTAAACACAGAAAAATACCTGGATTTATTTAGGAGTGACCAAAATTGAGACAGAATCCTTCCATGAACTTTAATGTGTGGTCACTGAGGAAAAAAAGATCCTCTAGGTCTCATACAATGTATCAGCTGGTATTGATCTCTAACATATTGTTGCCATATAGGAATGCAGACCTAAAAATTGGATATTTTCTCAATACTTGATCAAAAACTTAAAATCTTGAATAAGCAAAAACATACATACCTACATTTTGGTTTTACCTCTTTTTTTAAGCTCTAACTTAAGGCAAAAATCTGACCATGTCACTATCCGCTTAATGATTCCCTACTGTTTATAGGATAAAAACTCAAGTTCCTTATCACGGTCTCATCTGGCTTCTTCCTCCTCACTTGCCGCATCTCCATCCCCATCACAACTCTGATCTGCCCTTATGCTATGCCACAGAAATTTTCACATTATGATACTCATCAGTGCCCCTGCACCCTGAAATTCTGCCAGAATCTCAAAATCCATTCTTTACATCCCCTCATCCCATTCTGAGTCTTCTCTCTCAACACTGGGAATCACCACCATAATTACTGTGTTATAACCCTAAATTTTGCTCTGGGTCGTGAAAGATAAAAGGGTAAATAAATAGTAGATTTCCATAAATCTAGGTTGTACCACACATACACACCCTCATTCAATCACTCACACACAAAGTCTGCTCTGGTTTACTTCATCCAGGAGGGCTGCTGTGATTTATTTTCAGTCCTAGGCATAGGAGCCCATGTTTGATACCCTTGCCATGGTTCTACAGTAACTGTGCAGGGTGCTATCATAGCATTTATGCAGTGAATAGGTATCTCTTACACTCATTTCTTCCACCAGACTGTGAGGTCCTCTGAAGTAGGCTTTGAGTCTATATCCGTCTCTGTATCTCTTTTGCTTGGCACATAGTAGATACTTGACAAATACTGGTTAAACTGAACAGAACTGAAGACTTGGGAAATTACAGAATTCTCAAAAGAAATTACAGAAATATCTGAAGTGTGGTACAATATATACATAATATTAAGGAGAATAATGACTCCATCTTCTGGTGGCATCTTAATTCATCTACATCTGGCCTTTTAAAATTATATATTGGATGACCTTCATTACAAGGTTAGGAAAGGGTGGAAAAGGGAACCTTGGGGCTGAATTTTATTATCAGTTCTACCCTCTCTAGAGCCTAATGTCCATTCCTGTGTCAAAGCCTAATGCGGACCTTATGACATGCTTTTCCTTCCCTGGTGTTAAGTCTTACGTTCTGAATAGGAGCCACAACTCTCAGTTGTCATTCCTACCAAAGTTTTTTTTTTTTTTTTTTAGGCAAATAGACATTTATTGTATAAATCTGCACCTAACATGTAAATTCAAGATATGTTAAAAATTCATTTTGGTTTTCAGAACTTGACCTGGGTTCAAAGTTTTTAACTGTCCTGTATTTCAAATCTTGCTCATTAAAAAAATAAAGCCAAGATTTTGGTTATTGAACAGTGGTTTGAATTTGGATGTTGGGATAATTGATTTATTTACCCTAAAATGGATTCCTACCTGTTTTCCAGAATTTTTGACTTCTCAACTTTATCTAGCACCTAGATAATTTAGTAATTTTGATATTCAGTATTCACCATCATCATCATCATCCATCATTAGAGAAGAAAAAATGTATTGAGGGCTTACCATGTGCCAGGCACTGTGCTAAGCATTTAATAAAGATGATTGAGAAAATCCAAGTATTACAGAGGGACGAGTAAAGTATGTTTAAACTATTTGTTCCAAAACATGACTCAAATCTCCAGACACAAACTGTGAAATCTCTGTGGAAAAAAGAATTCTCCTCCTGAATCTTCCTGAGTTTTGTATGTGTCATATGTACAGCATTTTGCATCATGATCCAAAATATATGTACTGAATTCTTATTATGTGTCAGTCCTAGGATATAGTGGCTTTATGAGACACTTCCGACATAGAGCTCAAAATCTTAGAAAGCAGAGACAGACATGTGATAAACAGCAGCAAGTAGAAGTATGGGATTTCTGGGGATAGCCAACCTAGGCTCAGGCAAGAGAAGGAAATGTTCCTCTGACATGTTATTAGGCTAAAAACAGGCAAGAAGTAACTGAGTCAGGTTGATAAGGAAGAGCATCATAGGCAGAGAAAATGCAAGAATCACCATTTCCACAAAACATCTCATAGAGCATCTTACTTAATTTTCAAAATGACCCAGAAAGGAATTGCTACAGTCATTTTATAGATGAGAAAACTAAGACTCAGCCATCAGATCATTGAATAAGATTAGAACTCTTGTCTCTCAGAATCTAAAGCATTTCCATTCCTTCCAAAAGTGCCTGCATCAGTTCCCTATTGGACCAGCAGTTAATAAACTTTTTCTCTAAAAAGACATAGTAAATACTTTAGGCATTGCACACTAAGAGGCAAAATCAAGGCTAAAACATCAGAATTTAAATAACAAGAAAAATAAATAAATTTCCGTATATTTTTTATAAATTTCAAAATATAATAATAATTGTGTACAATATTTAATAATATAGGTTTACTACTGGGAAAAGTGAAATTCTTTGGGGAGAATAGCATTTCACTTAATTGGGGTTCAAAACTAGTGTTCCCTACAATCAAACAGATAGCAAATATTCATTTGTGGAAATCATTCTTCACTTGTGGATCATACCAAAAACGGTGACCGGTCAGATTTAGCCTATGGGCTACAGAGCTTAGAACCCCTCTATTAAACCATAAACATCAAGAGCAGCACTGTCAAAAATTTAATGTGAGGTTCATTATATAATCTTAAATTATCTAGTAGCTACATTTAAAGAACAGGTAAAAATAAACAGGTCAAAGATAGTTTAGTAATTTATTTAACCAAAATATTGCCATTTAAAATTATAGTCAATACCAAAATTATTGGTAAGATACTTTGTCATATTTTTTTCATGCTGACTCTTTGAATTCCTGTGTGAATTTCACACAGCATGCCTGAGTTTGGACTACTCATATGTCAAGTGCACACATATCTAGAAGACAGGTCTGTGTTAGAGCCTAAGAATACATAACTGAGAAAAGTGGATCATACAGAATCTATGTTCCGCTGACGAGTATGAATTTTGTCTAAAAGTTGCAACTGCCACTAAGCTCCACAAAATGTTGTCATATGGAAGGGTGATCCAATACATTGCTAGCTGTTCCAGATTTTCTGAGGAATCAAAAATACAGAATTTAGTGTAAAAACTCATTTATAGGTGCTTGTAACTAATTTTTACAAATTTTATACACACTCGCAGGTCAAATAATTTACATTTGCATACTAAATCTGGCCATGACCTCCTTCACATTTATGCCTGGTCTATCTTTTCAGCATTTAAACTACAGTATAGATAGGGACTCGATAAATTATAAGGCTTTCAAGTGAAGGCAATAAATATTTACAAATAAAATACCTTGAGCATGTCAAAGGAATGATAATGAATGATAATAAAAATAATTATGGGGGCGCCTGGGTGGCGCAGTCGGTTAAGCGTCCGACTTCAGCCAGGTCACGATCTCGCGGTCCGTGAGTTCGAGCCCCGCGTCGGGCTCTGGGCTGATGGCTCAGAGCCTGGAGCCTGTTTCCGATTCTGTGTCTCCCTCTCTCTCTGCCCCTCGCCCGTTCATGCTCTGTCTCTCTCTGTCCCAAAAATAAATAAACGTTGAAAAAAAAATTTAAAAAAAAAATAAATAAATAAATAATTATGGAAATAATCACATCCATATTTTCAACCATCTTATCACAAGTTTACTCACTGAGGTTCTTCAATAGTATTTTGAATAATAAAAATCTTTAATTAAAAGTAGGCATAACCACAATAGCCAACAGGTGGAAGCAACCCAAATGTCCATCAACAGAAGAATGAATAAACAGACTGTGGTCCACACATGCAGTGGAATATTGTTTAGCCCTAGAGGAAAGAAATTGTGCCATATGCTGCACCCCAAATGAAACTTGAAAACATGATGACAAGTGAATTCAGCCATGCACAAAGGGACAAATACCGTTATGATTCCACTTACATGAGGTACCTAGAGTAGTTACATTCATGGAGACAGAAATAGAATGGTGGCTGCCAGAGGCTAAGGAAGAGGGAGATGGAGAGAGAGTTAATGCTTAATGGATTCAGAATTTCAATATGGAAAGATGTAAAAATTCTGGATGCATGGTAATAATGTTTTCACAACAATGTGAATGCATTTAATGCCACAGAATGTATGCTTAGATTAAAATGGGAAATTTTAGGTTATCATACTTCACCACAAAAAAGTGGTGAAACATATTTTAATAAGAAAAAAATGCTCATTTTTATTTTTTTAAATATCTTAAAGGAGTGCAGTAGAGCATTTCAAATTCACACAAATTAGATAAGAAAAAAACATGAAATGATGAAAAGTTAATGATAAATGTTTTGAAGTGTCAGTTTTTCCTATCCAAAATGCACACTGACTGAAATAAGATTAGCAATGTCAATTTGTCCAAAATGTGGTAAAACTCCTTTGGATGCCTAAAAAAAGTCGTTAAGTTTGATTGGTAGTGAGCATTCTATTCACAGTAGTCCCCCTTATCTGTGGTTTCATTTTCCAAGGTTTCAGTTACCCCAGGTCAACCACCACCTGGAAGCAGATGATCCTCCTGATGTAGTCTCGGAGGGTCAATAGTAGCCTAATGCTATGTCACTGTGCCTACAGCATTCACCTGACTTCACCTCATCATGTAGGCATTTTATTATCTCACATCAGCACAAGAAGAAAAGGATGAGTAGAACACAATAAGATATTTTGAGAGAGACCATGTTCACATAACTTTTTTATTACAGTATATTACTTTAGTGGTTCTATTTTCTTATAGTTACTGTTGTTAGTCTCTTATTATGCCTAATTTATAAGTTAAGCTCTATCATAGGTATATGCTTTAGGAAAAAACATAGTATATAGAGTTCTGTATTATCTGTGGCAAACCACTAGGGGTCTTGGAAAGTATCCCCCACAGATAAGAGGGGGCTATTGTATATGTAAATAAGAACTTCCAAAGTTTCTTTTTTTAATTTTTTAATGTTTATTTATTTTTTGACAGAGAGAGACAGAGCATGAGCAGGGGAGGGGCAGAGAGGGAGGGAAACACAGATCCAAAGCAGACTCCAAGCTCTGAGCTGTCAACACAGAGCCCGATGCGGGGCTCGAACTCACAGACCGCAAGATCATGACCTGAGCCAAGGTCAGACACTCAACAGACTGAGCCACCCAGGCGCCCTGTGAACTTCCAAAGTGTCTGAGAATATTCCAAAAGAGTTGCTTACCTGTATATTTTATATATTCCTTTCCAATATTCTTTTTCTTTTTTATTTGAGAGAGAGGGGCAGGTAGAAGGGCAGAGGGAGGGAAGCCGGGGGGAGAGAGAGAGCTAGAGAGCGAGAGAGAGAGAGAGAGAGAGAGAGTGAGAGAGAGAGAGAGAGAGAGAGAATCCCAAGCAGCCTCCACACTCAGCGCAGAGCCCAACTTAGGGCTCCATCCTACAACCCTGGGATCGTGACCTGAGCTGAAATCAAGAGTCATATGCTCAACTGACTGAGACACCCAAGTGCCTCCCCCTTTCCAGTACTATTTTCACAATTACTGGGGATTTGTACCAATAACAATAATCCTTACCTACCTCAAAGATTAAGAACTTGGAGGGTATTATGCTAAGTGAAATAAGTCAGTCAGAGAAAGACAGATAGCATATGTTTTCACTCATATGTGGATCTTGGGAAACTTAACAGAAGACCATGGAGGAGAAGGGGGAAAAAAAGTTACAGAGAGGGAGGGAAGCAAACCATAAGAGACTCCTGGATACTGAGAACGGACTGAAGGTTGATGGGGGGTTGGGGAGAGGGGAAAGTGGATGATGGGCATTGAGGAGGGCACTTGTTGGGATGAGCACTGGGTGTTGTATGGAAACCAATTTGACAATAAATTACATTAAAAAAATCAATGAGATAACTTCAACCCAGAAAAATCACATCATAAACTACAAAGCACTGTACAAATATGTTTACCAAAGAATTAATAAAGCAAAGGTCAATTTTTCCCCTTGTTCCACCCACAATATTACATATTCTGAAAACAAATCTGAATTAATAATTTACCAAAATGGCTGCTTTCCTCCAGCCACATTTACTGGCAAAATATTCTCCATTTCCTCTAATCAACATAGAGACAAAAAGTTACACCTTGCAATTTTTAAGTACAATTTCATAGGGCAAATGTTTCCCAAAACTATTTGGGTGTCTCCTCTCTGACCCAGATAGATTTGCATTTATAGAGAATTCAGAACAGGATGCTCCTAGCTCAATACTTTCACCATTCTAGTATCAAAGAACTCTCATCTCCATTTTCCAATGCAAGGTCTGTGTTTGGAATTCATTTCTGTGGGAGGTCATAGAGTCAAACACTATGACTGAGAAAGGAACTGTTATTCACAATGCAGGCAGTAAGTGTGAGCCCAGATTGCAAGGGCAATCAAATCTCATGCTTCAAGAAAGAAAATGATCATTTGCAAGGTCAGAAAGGAGTTTCCTCTTCTCTTTTAATAGGAGATACCAGGCAGCTTGATAAATGAATTGTAGGGGAGGGGAAATCTATCTTGGTTCTAAAATACAAAGTATTCATGATACCCCTTTCACCAAAAAGATTGGGGATTAGCTATATAGATGAAATGATCCTCTGTGAAGTCTGTATCTCGTGTTTCTTATGGTTCAACATGATACACACTTAGCTTATTTTTGCCATGTGCCTTGGTAATAACTCCAAACAATTCTGCACTTGATGGTCATAGCGAAATAGTGAAATTTATTTCCATTAATCATTAATTTCTGATGACTTTAATGAAGCAACAATTCTGCAATTAACTTCACTGTCACTTTAGTTTCTATAAAATCTGCATAGTTTTCATAATATAAAAACTGATTAATTGGTGATTATAACCATCATATAAGACTTACCTTCACTACATTGAATAAGTAAACACGAATGTTTCATAAAGTTCCTAAGACTGATCACATAGTTTTAGTTTTTTAAGTTTTTATTTAAATTCCAGTTAGCTAACACACAGTATAATATTAGATTCAACAGTATAGCGATAAAACACTTTCATACATCACCCAGTGGTCATCACAAGTGCACTCCTTAATCCTCATCACCTATTTAATCCATCCACCACCCATC